>NC_084502.1:16712298-16807298 GCF_024500385.1 Phyllopteryx taeniolatus | reverse complement strand
ATGTGGAAGCATGACTTCAATGCCCAATTAGTTCACATCTGATAGGCAACTGCAACAGGCTGAGCTTAATCAATTGCATAACCGAGCAAAGGTGGACGCGACAGATCTGTTAACATTGTGTTCGCTTTGTTGACATAGTTCTATTTTCTCAGGCAAAGTAACAACTTTTCAATTAAAGGTCAGAGGACAAAGATGTCATGGGGTCAGTTACAATTCATGTTTGCATTGTTTATTTCATCATCTTCATTTGCCAAGTATGTCCAAAAAACACACAAGGAATTTGTCTCCGGTAGTTGGAGCCGCTCTAGTACGACAACAGACAGTCAATTGACAGAGAACACTTTTGAGACAAAGACAATGAGAAAAACAGTCACTGAGCAATAAAGGGTTGCTAGTTATCTGGTAATGCCGGTACAATTTTTTTGTATTTTTTTTTTACACTTTTGCAAAAAGATGAAGAGTCCTCTAGCACTTAGAGCAGTTTGAATGACTAATCTCGCAATAGTCCGGTGCAACGACCATTTGCAAAAGGCGCCGAGACTTCAAGGAGTGTATGCAGTTTAAAGTCATGCTAAAAAATATGGATATCTTATGTAATACAAGTAAATAATTTCCAGCAAGTTGTCAACTATAGTTTAGCTAAAAATTAGGTTTTTATTACGCATATTGAGCACTCTCCGAACATACCGGAAGCTCAAGACACGGGTGTGGTTACTCTATCCACCGCAAGGGCTACCGGAAGTGAAATTGCAATTGACAAACACAGCGCGCTACACTCTTCAAGCAATGGCGAGCAACGTGTTGGAATATGAGGAGGAGGAGCAGGATTTGGACGCACAGGAGGATCCAACTGAACTTGGCATCATCGAACCGTACGTTTGAGCCGATCGTTAGGTCGGAACCTGACAGTGACGACGACGAGCAGCCAAGTAGCAGCTGTACAACAGAAAGAGAGTGGCCACTGGGTCGATGTGACGTTATGTCAAAAGCATGTCTTTTTATACAGTCAAGGCTAGAAATAATATTTTTGAGCATTACTATAAGTATTATATATTCATATATGTTTCAGTGACACGGCACAAGCTTCTACATTGTATGCAGTATTCCTACATATTGTGTGCCCATTGCTCAAGTAGCTTTATAACACGCCACACAGAAAGTATTTGCAGTGTCTTTTGGCTTGTCATACAGGCAAAAGTACAGACGACAGTACTCCGTGGGTCTTTTTTTCCGACTGTCCAGTGCATAATAACCACAATAGAATTGTAGGTATATATAAGGAAATCCTCACCTCTTGTCTGCGCCACTTCGTCGCTACACCGTGGCGGCTGTCAGATTTAGTTCTCTTGCTGGAAGTTGAGGTCCGAATGGCCGTGGAAAAAATACACCTGTGTATCCAATGCTTTCTGCTAAGTCTTTCTCAAAACACGGTGATTTGAAGGGATCAGCACAGAGTTTAGAATGCTTGCTAGGCAGCCATAGCTGACCACGTTTCTTCCCCTGTCGATTGATTTTCCCTATCCGCTGGTCACATATTCATTATTCATTTGGAAAGCCAAAGAAACTCTTGCCACTGCCTGCACCATTTGTACATCCAAATACCACACAATAAACCATTTTGACATCGCTAAATCATATGACAACAAATACACAAGGACGAGAACAACAGCATGGAATAATAGCACACAACTGTTTGGCTCGTGTTACGTCACAGTGCCGGAAAGAGCCGAAGACTGGAAGGCGCTAGATGCAAAAAGCAGAAGGTGCATTCTGAATCATGTTTATCGATTTAACTGCTGTATATCTGCTATAGAATCACTTCGAAATGGCAGATGTGGTTTGTAAAGGGGTTCTGGAGTTATCAAGTTTTAACATCTTTTTCCTCTGACCTTTAAACATTTACAGCACCCTTTTTCTTTTAGCTTTCACTTAATTGACACAGCCCATTAAGTACTGTATCGAGCAATTTGCATTACATTAGGCAGAGGGCGCGTGGGTTATAGACAGGGGAGCACAAATCTTTTGAATGAACGTACTTATTGGAATCATTTCATGAACCGATACATTCCTGTCTCAGTTCAGTTGAGCTCAGCCTCGAGCATGAACTTTGCAAACGGAGACACTCACATTCCCAAAAAAGACAAAAAGAATAGCACCAAGCAACAATCTCTGGTACTCCTTTGAGAACCAGACCAAAATTGTTGCATGACTCCCTGGTTAGACAACCCTCACTCCACTTTCTCTTTGCAAACTTTAAGCTTAAGAAAACCTTTAGTAAAAACACACATACAAGAAGTAATACAATCACTGAAAACAGCCATTATGAAAGAAAAATCTTTAGTAGAGCTAACCTTCTCAATAGCATTAAGCAAAGCAATACTTTTAAACAGAAAAAAACTATTTGAAAGGAATAGTCACCAGAGCCAACAACTTCAGCAACTAGCCTCAGCTGGCCTTCTGCAACACAGTGGACAATGTCAACCGAAGATTTCACATTTGCCATTTCTTCTGTAAAACTCCAGCTTGTCATTATTGTTGTCGTCCAAACAGACATAAACCAACGTTGATCCAGAACACCACCAACAGGGAAGACAGACAGAAAGAACTAAGGATACTTGCTGGGAAAAAAACAAGTTACAGATCAGATAAGCTTACAAAATCATATTGGTAGACCTCCAGACAGGTTAATGCGTTATAGCAGCCTTTAACATGTTTCACTGCTGCAAACATGGACTCTGCACTTACAGGCATTTAGATAACTGCCTAGTGATGGACGTGGACATTTAGGTTTTCTAATCTGCATACAAGACGGGTAATGAAGCACAACTTCAGCAAGGACTCCAGCTCCCCAATGGACCCCTTTACATACCTTTCATTTCGATAATGAATTAAATGTATCATGAGCAGGACGATATGCGCTATCACAACATAAAAACATTGCTATGTGTGGATCAACTAAATCAAACAGTATGTGACCTTTGCAACTTAACTGTTTGTCACTGATTGAGTTGCATCAACAACTGCTTCAGCATGTTGCATACAAATGTTTTGATAAAGAGCAATAACAGGACATGAATACTTGTTTTAATAGTGCCTGGTGCTATTGCTAATAAGGAGTTATAACAAGTGATAAATGTTTACATTAAGCCCTTTATTAAGTCATGACTTGCATGAACGCAAACGTTATTCTGCAACACTAGTGGTTAATTGCTAAGTATTCCTAATTCACAAATTAAACTAAATATGCATGAGGAGAGCTAGTTTTTGCTCTCCATTAGGCCATCAGGTCGAAAATACTGAACAATTCCCGAGATAAGATGATCGATACACTGCAAGAATGCTATCATGAAATATCTTAACTACAATTCCAATCCTACTTAGTATGTCTACGATGTTTAGTTAATCACAAACTAGCAACAGGGGACAAGACAATCCATTAAAAGTAACTATTTTTGTTAGTATACTATTTGTTGAGGCTAAAGTGTGCGGATGACAAAAATAAAAACAACACCGGCCACAAACGATGCCAGGATGAGATTAACACACCCACCCGTTCCCCTACGGTGTTGCACTGCACCGGATTCTGCACAGGTAACAACCGGCATACATTGCACAAAATGGGCATATGACTGATATACAAGTACGTACAGTACCTCCAAACCCACCTGAAGAACAGGAGATGAGGAAAACGGCGAGGGCCAGTTTGGTGGCGTCTCCCATTTTCCATCCGAATCTGATCCTCAGATAATAAAAAAGTTACAAGAAAAAATAAGAGACGAAACGAAAAAAATCCTCACGGCGCCAGAGTCAGGAGGAGGTCTGTCTCTGCAAGTAGGACATCTTTACAACGAGATAAATCCAAAGATATCCCGGGTAATGCAAGCCTCACTAGTCCGAAAGGGGGGGGGGGGGGGGGGGACTTGGTATTTCCACGTTTACAGATGAGCAATGGAAGGCGATTTCTTCTTGGCATTCAAGCCAACACTAGCATATGTTTGGCATGCTGCAGCATCGTAACGAACAAACGTGGCTTTGTTGGAACGATTGTTTTGTCAGAGCAACGGAACAGGGAACCGAGCCAGAACCGGACAGAGGCGATCTCCATCGGACTGGAAATCAAGCGCACTCCGTCCTCTAATCAAACTTGTCCTCGGTGAGTTGTTTAGCATTGCATGAAAACGTCAAATTGGCGACCATTTCCCAACACCAGAGTGGGATAAATCGATTTCCCCCCCCCCCCCCCCCAACTCCGCGCAGTAGCCTGAATATTGCCTAATAGTCCAACCAGGCAGCCAGGCCACAGACGAAGATCGGTCCGCCGCTCCAGAAGGCAAAAACAGAGCCGAACTGCGAGGTGCTTTTCGCTTAAAGCTCTTCAACAGACGTCCACATCGAAATATGCCCGAGAAGATATGCTCATTTGACGAGTACAACCACTGGAAACCCCGTTAATCCTCGTAACTAATATGGCTTTGGAAATTAGGACGCGCTGATTTCCCCCCTCCAAAGTCCGCCGATGCCGCCGCCGATGCCGCCGCCGCCGCTGCTGCTGCCGCTTCTGCTCGAGACAATTCAAGATGGCGAACGGATCCGCAACAAGACAAGGATTCTTTTACTTCCGGTAAGGCGTTTCAAAACAATACATATTTTACAAAATGACATTGTTGTTCAAATGTATCAACAATCGCGCACGTTTTAATAGCTAAGGTAGAATAAACACGTTGCCCACTCTTTGAAAAATTATTCTCCACATGGTTGTTTAATGTAAAATTAAATCAAGCATGTAATGTCCGGTAGATATTCTGCTCATTCCTGTGAACTTGATTTAACTACTTTACGAGCGAAGCATTGTTTTTGGAAAGGTTACTCTTTTTTTTTTTTTTTTTTTTTTTGTATTGCGTTTTGCGTGACTGATGGGGGCTTAAATCCAAATTATTTAGACCTCTCTGTAGTTTTATTAGTCTAATTGCTCTCAAGTTAACCTTGGTAGAATTGTAAATGCATCTTACCACTGTTCTGTAGAATTTGTATACTTTGTATACACTAACTTTTTTTTTTATCCAGCTGCAATGAACACAGTGAACAAAGCCATTAATTGACTATTGATGCTCCTGCACCGTCCTATTTTAAGGGTTTGTGAAATTAGAATTTGACTTGATTTTACAACAGATGAATGAAGTTTTTGCGTCGCATAGTCTTTATTGATTAGTTTTGCCTTTTTATGCTTTATTTTGCCCAGATGAGTGATTTTTTAATTTTTTTTAATTTTGCATATTACAATGACAATAGGCGGTACGGTAGCCGACTGTTTGCCTCAGAGTTCTGAGGTCCAGGGTTCAATCAACGGCCACGCCTCTGTGGAGTTTGCATGTTCTCCCCGTGCCTGCGTGGGTTTTCTCCGGGCACTCCGGTTTCCTCCCACATCCCAAAAGCATGCCTGGTAGGTTAATTGAAGACTCTAAATTGCCCGTAGGTGTGAAAGTGAGTGCGAATGGTTGTTTGTTTATATGTGTGCCCTGCAATTGGCTGGCAACCAGTTCAGGGTGTACCCCGCCTCCTGCCTGATGATAGCTGGGATTTGCTCCAGCACTCCCGCGACCCTTGTGAGGATAAGCAGCTCAGAAAATGGATGGATGGATGGACAATGACAATAAGAAAAACAATTGTGCATGTATATTTTTTTTACATTCCAAATACTATATACAGAATCTGGAATCACGACAAGGTTAGCATGTCTGCCTTGCAGTTTTGAGGTTCTGGATTTGAATCTTGGCTCCAGCTTTTCTGTGTGAATTTGCATGTTTTTGCCGTGCTTGCGTGGCTTTTTTTTCTGGGTACTCTGGCTCCATCCACATTTCCAAAAGGTGCATGTTTGGTTTCATTGAAGACTAAATTGTCCACAGGTGTGAATGCTTGTTTGTCTATAAGTGCCTTGCGCAACAAGTCAAGGGTGTTTCCGCCGATGGACCAAAGTCAGCTGGTATAGCCGACAGTTCACCCTCGATAATGAAGACAAGGACTATAGAAATTGGATGAATGGGTATGCAGTAAATACACGGCCTTGTATATTATACAAATAGAATGTCTGTCAGTGGCATTATATCTGTCACTTTATGTGGCTCAACACAGATTACGTATGAACAAAAAGCCTCCATCTGGAAAATATGCCACAATGTATCACATGCTCTATTAGGTCTCAGCATAGGTTGGGTGCTCAGTAATAAATGCTGAGAAATTGAGAATACTATAAAGTCCAGATATAGGCTTGGCCCCTCCCCAAATCTGTGTGACACTAATCGCTCTAATAGCTCATAGCAGATCTCAAACGTAAGCGCTGCTAAACGATTAAGAGGTCAAAGGTCTCAGGGGATCTTTCTGCCAAGCTGGAAGCTGAGTCACCTCTTCTATATCGGGGTGTTTGCTTTCATTTTTAGTAAAACACACATTTCTGTTCATAGCTTAGGGCACCAACACTTTCGGGGAGAGGAGTTCAGTTTCTTGTAGATGATATTTCCCTTGCAGTGGGTTACAGCTATCTCTGGAAAGGGCTCCTGAAATCGAGGAAGATGACATTTATTATTTCACACATTCAATAATGAACAACTGTAAATGTAATTAACAAGACGTGGTTACCGCAACTATAAACAGCTGCATAATTAGATTACATACAGATACAGATTCCTGTGTCATGCATCACAAGCAGTTACAGTGGATATAAAAAGTTGCCACACCAGTGTTCAAATCCTATACAGACCAAGATAAATAATTTCAAAACTTTCTTCATCAATCTTTTTGAGAGGGGACATAGAAATAAGCAACTGAAATAATGTGGTTGCACATATGTACACCCTCTTAAACTGGGATGTGACTGTGTGCTGATGCTGATTTAACATGAGTTTGAATGTGATTCTGAACACAGCCACATCCACAGTTATAGGGGTGTGCACACTTGTGCAACAACATTATTTCAGTTATTTGTTTTTACTTCTGTCAAAGTTGTAAAAATAAAAGAGTTGTACATGTTTCAGACCAAATTAATGGTGAAAACCTTTTGTAATGACTTATCTTGTGAAAGGTTTCTCCACCTTTGAGTGAGGAAGACTTCCTGCTATGCTTCTGGAGATTTACTGTCCAGTTCATCCCATTACTCAACTATCAGATGCCAAATCCCCTCTAATGGCATTACACGTGCCAGAATTACGTATGATGATGCTCACTAATGAGAGCTCAGCAGATACCTTACTGGAACTATTGGCCCCTTTGCACAGAGCAGCCCTCAGGCTTAATGGACTCAGTATTGAGTGTCGAGGAAGTCAAATTTATTGACAAAGGGCTTTTAACAAAAGCAGGTAGCTGGCAAAGTGTATTGCAGCACAGCAAAGGATGTAAATACACCTAGATGTGGATGTGTTGTAGTGTTAATAGGTGAGGCTTGAAATGTGTTTATAATGTGTAAAATTGACCAAAAGATTACATTGACACTGTCAAAGTATTTTTTTGGGGAAAGGACACTAAAATATCCAAATACCTATGATAAATGCACAAGTCCTCAAAATCTGGTTGTTACCACCTGGTCATCTGCATCTGACTTGACAAAGTGATTCAGCCACTTATGCAGATTAGCTGAATACAAACATTTTCCCATTTCTATTTTGTCCATTTAAGTGCCTGAGTAGCAGAGGATTTCCAGAGAAACAAACAGCCTATATGTTTGCTCCAAATGACTGAAAAATTCATTTATAAATCCGCTTTTGTTTTGTCACAATGCCACCGCCCGAGTGATTTACCATATCCCAGCACCCGTTCTGAACACTCCCCATCCTGTTGTTTCAGCATGAATGATCTTTCTCATTGACATCTCTGTTTATGTCTGCAGGCTGATCAGCACCTTAAAGCCCAGTGGACACCGGCCTAATTACTGTTCTCATTCTGTCCTTTCACGATCCCATATGGTAAAACATCAAAAAAAGAGGCATTATTCAGTCACAGCGAGCTCCTATCGTTGCATCTTCTGCTTCCGTGGCTGTTGTATGGGAACCCGATCTGCCTCTCCCAATCAGAGAAGACATTGAAGAAAGCGGTTTGGGACCTTCAAGGTCGCAGCAATGGAAAATGACAACACATACATCATCAAACGTTGACAGTTCACACTTGTGTTGTGTGGGAAGATATCAGCATCTTCCTAATCCTTGTAACGTGCCTGACATAATGTACAGCTGTTCTGTGGCGTGTGGAGTATGTGGAGTGTTGTATTTGTGTTTGTTTGTCCATCTGTTTGCTAGTTAGCAGGCTACTACCCGGTTCAGCGAGGATGAAAAGCAATGTGACAGACAGTGCCATTATGATTCTGAGGGTCGATGGTTTTATTGATACCATTGTGACTGAAATTATTATAATAGATCCCTGTATCTACCACTTATCCTTACCAAAATGTGATGGGATAGTCCTTGTGTAAATTTGTTGCATAGTCCTGCTAACTGTATACAGTATGTCTGACTGTTTTTATGTCAAAATGTGTCGTGCCCTAATACTTTTGCATGTGTGGGGTATTTTAATATAACTTAAATAATATAACTTAAATACATCCAATCCCTGCAGGCATATGTTAAGTATCAAATGAACAATATTTACCTCTTAAAGCTGATGTAATTGCAACTAATTGTTAAGGTTACTTTCTTTTTAATGATTTGAGCTCAGTCGTCAGAATGTCATCAGGCCCGCTGAAGTAGCATTAACCTGCAAATCTTGCTCTTTCATTCTTGTTCTCTGAAGCATGTGTCTATCTCAAGGCTCAGGGGCTAGATCTGGCCCGCCACATCATTCGGAAATTTTGTGTGTCGACTTTACGTTTCTTACTAAAATACCACAAATGCAAATCGTCTTCACTTTTAATAATCTCGAGATAATGCATTTTTTGTTACCAATGCCGCTTTTAAAAATAAATTGAATAATAGTTGAACAAGGGCAGGATGGTAGCCAACTGGTTAGAACATCCTCCTCACGGTTCAGAGGTTGTGGGTTCAAATCTGGGCTCTGGCCTTCCTGTGTGGAGTTTGCATGTTTTCCCATTGCCTGCATGGGTTTTCTCCGCGTATTCCGGTTTCCTCCCACAAACCAAAAACATGCATGGTAGGTTAATTGAAGAGTAATTTGTCCATACGTGTGAATGTGAGTGTGAATGGTTGAATGTCTATTTGTGCCCTGCGATTGGCTGACGACTAGTTCAGGGTGTATCCTGCCTCTTGCCCAAAGTCAGCTGGGATAGGTTCCAGCACACCCGTGCCCCTATTGAGGATAAGCGGTACAGAGAATGAATCAATGAATAGCTGGACAAACAATTATTACTGGCTTCTGATTTTAAAACTAGTTAGGCATCAATTTGTTGTGTATATGTAATAAGGCAATTATACATATAAATGGATTAATAATGCCCCTCTGAGGGAAACAATGACTACGTTGTGGCCCGCAACAAAAATGAGTTTGACGCCCTTGCTCTAGAGTTGTTTGCAACCCTGAATTTCTGTCAGAGCAACATCTAATCCTTTCAGCCGTGATTCAGAAAATGGACTTTGGAGGTTGTACTCACCTTAACTAATGCTCTATTATTATGATGCTGTATTATTTTCCGATTTGCAGAGGCTCAGTGTGAGTGACAGCTCTAAATTTAAAGTGCAGGGTGCCCAAAATAGGAGTCGGCATGACCAGGGTAGTTTGAAAGTAACACCAAGTAAAAGTGAGCATAACGAAACAGTTGCGCCGTTGTGCAATTAGACCACGATATTTGTGGAATGTAACCTAATACACTGAAACCTTTATAGACAAGTTGTTCCTGGCGTTCTGGAGGGTGACTGCAGCAGAGAGTGCATGCATCCAAATCAAAAGAGGACCATGTTTCTTTTAAGGTGTTAAGCATAAACTCTACTGTATCATCAAACATCCTTATGGGACCACTGGCTACAGAGCTTTTCATCCCATTGCGTGACTCTCCCAGTGGTCTATGGAGGTATTTAAATGCAGTAAGCATGGCAGCCTAGCCAGCACGGCATATTTGTTTTACTGTAGAAGGCCAGCCCACTGCTTGTTACTGCCTTCTGTTCACATCCAATCAGCAGTGCAGAGGCTGGCTTGGAGTGTCAGCATTGCTGTAATCCCCACAGTGTGTGTGCAAGGGCGGGGATCAGGGGTTGTGTATGTGTGTGTGTGTCTGTGTGTGTTTGTGTGTGTGTGTGAGAGAGTGCGAGAGAGCGAGCATGTAGTTGTAGATAATACATAGTTCTGGAGTGACAGCACTCAACAGCTGTAAGGGCCTCTACCAAGGCCTCTCTCCCGGCCCTATCTCAGTTTTTATGTCTCTCATTCCATTTGACAATTATTCATCCTGGTTGGGATGCAGAAGTGATTTCTGAAGCGTCAGAAAGACATGTGTAGCTCGTAGAGTAATCCTAAATCTAAAGTAAAAAGTAATGGAGTGAGTCTTCATTGGAGTGAGACAAATGTCCATGTGCTGTGTTCTTTCTCTTTTGTCTTTCTTAGGGTGTATCGAGCTTATCTGAAAATCAGAAATATAATTTGAAGAAAACTAATATATTTAGGTGTGACAAATTGGTGAGAAATGATTAGTGAATTAGTGAAGACTTGGTTGGAAGGTAGGTGATCCATTGCAAATATTTTCCCCCTTTCAAAAACAGCTTGGAATTGTCAAGGGATACAGGTCGAAGTGCCTGATAAGCAAACTACTTTACTTACTCTCTGGTGCAATACAGCTGTGCACCTCCTTCATTACGACTATCCCCTATATTCCCCCGTCCCGCATGCTATTTCATCAGATTGTAGATTTTTTCCTAATAAAAAAATGTATTTAAAAAAGACAACATTTTCTGCATCTGTGTACACATTAAATTAAACCATGTTGTTTTTCCTAGTAGACAAACAACAAATCTTGCTTTGTTGGAATGAGCCATTCTGTCTTTTGTAACCAAACACCTCTTTAGTTCCATTTATTTTTTTTTGTTTTTTTAAGATAAGAGCCAAGGGCTGGAGGGAGACTTAATGGGTTCAGAGACAGTGACATCAGCGGTGCTATTGGCGCCACTTATCTGCACGGGATCTCCCAGCTGCTTTGGCATTTCCTAAAATGGGTCACATACAGTCCAAATAAAGATCCAGGAGCTGTGCATTAAGTTATGCATATACTGTGCAGTTGAAAAGAAAGGTTTGACAAACATCTAACTCACTGTTGATGAAATGCTGATGTTATCAAATCATGTTTGCTTCCTTCAGGCGCCTGTTTTAGAGTCATGATGTAGGAACTCATGATATGGTTGATCTTAATTTTAGCCGACATGTGTTGAGTTTGTCTGAAGTATCTGTTGGACTACATCGTCAGTTGTGAGCTGTTGTCTTATGCATATAGTATACCTGAAGGATAGATGGACGCTTCAGTCTGTAATGGAACATTTTTGTTAAACTTTTTTGATGACAATTGGCTAAAAAGAAATCCCCATAAAAATTATGTAAATTACACTTCAACATAACTAATTGTCACACAAATTTAAAACCAAGTTAACCAAAAGCTTTGTTGTTAACTACCAAGAACTGTTTATTTCTTTGTTTTACAGTATAATTTGTTTACAGACAAACACTTAAAATGCTGATTTAAGAAATTATGACACATGCTAGATATTAAAGGATAAAGGATGTTTTGTTTTGTTTTTTACGTATTGTATAGGTTGCTAAGTATTTAAATGAGTGCCACATAAAGTGTTAAGATAGGGAAGGAATAGAGACACTTTTATGTCACAACCAAATACACTTTTTATCACGTAAACAGGCACAGACACATTAATTGATGAACTTGAACAAGCCAGCGGCCAGCTGTGCAGTGCCGCAATTGCAACTGCTCACACAGCTCGCCAGTAGCCCAGGTTTGGCCTACTCCAGACCAAGCCTATTTCCAATCTCTCACACAATCTGCTCATCACCTCAGTGCAGCTTTCTTCAGGTGGGGTGGGAGACTGTAACTTTCTACCATTGTACAATGTACATGCACATTTAATTGACCATTTCCCCCCTCAAAATGTTGGTGTGTGTAAACTTTATTTCATACCAGCACACTCCAATAAAGAATTTACCACAAAGATATACATAAAGTGTGATAACATCGAAATTGTGTTTCTTTGAGGTAAGGAATGGATTGACTCTATCCCTCTGCCAGGAAAGACTATCATTGCTTCCAAAGTGTCACCAACTGACAATTTAACAGGACATAAATGATTTGATGCAAAGTCAAGACAACAACAAATAAACATCTTCAAATTTCAAAGGTAACTATGCAATAACTGATTTCATATGCATTTATTTATCATTCAGCCGACAGTGTGAGGAAAGCATCCATCCTCTCTAGCTCCAAGGTTCTGAGATAAAGTGAGAGCTCTTCTGCAGAATACAAATATGTGATAAATGCAACATGAATCATAAACTTAGTAAAAAAACATAGTACCAAATATGCGTTTGGTAGCTTGTTTCTTTATTTTAACAACACTTCTTGGAAATCAATCTTATACCAGTGGAAAGCATGTTTATTACCCTTTTAAATGTAACTGTAATACAAATGTCATTTGTAAGGAACATGCATTTGTGGGACGAGCAACAGAGCATGTGGGCCCATGCACACTACTGGGGCTAACACAAGCTCAAAACAACAGACACTGGCAACAGAAAATTAGCTGTTTGGCATTGTCAGAGAATATTGGCAAATCTTTTATGGGCACATCCCACATAGCTCGTTGGTTCATTCCTCAAATGCATGTTCCTTGCAAATGAGGGACCATTTAAAAGGGAAATAAAAAGGCTTTCTAACTGTATGAGATTTATTGCTACAACAATGAAATAATCTACTAAACACAAATACAAAATGTCCTTTTTTTGTCTTGTGTGTATATAGATATGTGCACAATTGTGCATTCTTTCTCTCAGTGCGATGTCAGATGTTTTTTTTTTTGCTTGTGTACAAAATTGAATCACAGCAAAAATTAAGCCAAAAAGACTTTAGCCACAGGATGTCACGATTGGTTTTTGAAGGCGAGGAAGGCAAGGCAAAAACGTGGAGGACTCAAGTGCAGGGAAGCAGGGAGGCAAGGCAGGAGTGCAGGAGTCTCAAAATTTAATTTCCAAAAAAAGGCAAACAAGGAACATGGATAAAGCAAAATAAAAAAAGTCCCACAACAGATAACCAAAGTAACAAAGAAACACTTGAATAAACCTAAAACTGAAACAAAACATGACTTATAACTAAGACGTGGCACAGACAAAAACAATGACATCTGACAATGAATTGAAAGAAACCAGGGAACTAAATACAAACAGATTGACGTGACAACGAGGAACACCTGGATAAGACACGAGCCGCTGGAGGGACCTGATTGATTGACACGAGGTAGAAAGTTGGCGAGAACAGGTGGACACAATAACTAAATGAGCACACGACATGAACAACATGGAACACAGGAAAACATGAAACAAAACTAACCACAACTCAAACCAAAACACAGACCATGACACAGGAAGTTTAATTCAATTCAACACAGCGGAACCCATCCATCCATCCATCCTTTTTCCGAGCCGCTTCTCCTCACTAGGGTCGCGGGCGTGCTGTAGCCTATCCCAGCTATCATCGGGCAGGAGGCGGGGTACACCCTGAACTGGTTGTCAGCTAATCGCAGGGCACATAAAAACTAACAACCATTTGCACTCACATGCACACCTACGGGCAATTTTGTTGTCAATTAACCTACCAAGCATGTTTTTGGGATATGGGAGGAAACCGGAGTGCCTGGAGAAAACCCATGCAGGCACAAGGAGAACTTCCAAACTCCACACAGCCGGGGCCGGGGATTGAACCCCGGTCCTCAGAACTGTGAGGCAGACGCTCTAACCAGTCTTCCACCGTGCCGCCACAGTGGAGCCATCGGAGTTAATTTATGAATGGATAATTCAAAATGCTAACAAACCATCTGTCAGCCTGATATCAGCGGAAAGGAAACTTAAAAGCTTTTGCTGTTGTTGATTTATCACAGATGTTTAGTTTCTGTTTTAGCTGTTGGTTCGGACTTGGAACATTGATGACATTCAAATATATCTTAAATCTATCTACAGTATTCATTTTTAAAATTTCTGATGTTCCTCCTTCAAGTCCTTGTAATTATTTCATAGCTTGATTGGTACAGTATATTCTCCCTCCTGTTACATTTCCACACATAACAAATTTTTATAGTAAATCAATGGGGTCCGAATGTTTTCCTAAGGAAGTTGCAAAAATAAATTAAGCCCAACAACCACTCATTCTATCAAAATGATAGAAAAGAAGAAGTAGACCTTAAACCGCATGAAAAGTGATGAAAAGTCACGAGACAACTAGGGGTGACACAATGACATGAGATGAACCCTGGTGCAGTCAATAGCTCCTGCTTATTTTTGTGAAGCAAGCTTGGGTTTACAATTCTTCGAAACCATAACACTCCACAATGATGCTTTATTTCTAAAGGTCAATCTGAAGATCTGTATGCTGGATCCACAACTCAGGCTTCGTAAGCACACAAAATAAATTGCATAATACAACAAAAACCCTAGCCAACAATTACTGCCTGCCACCACAAAATGTGTGATTCTCTAGCGAAGATGAGGCTGCTAACGTTTCCGGTTTCTGCGAACCCAGAGTAATTTAAATAATGGTATTGTTTACACCGGGATATAGTTAACAAATGCAGCAGATGCACCTAGTTATGTTATCAGGTTGAAGGTGTAGTAAACATATCCTAGATTGTTTCAGTCAGTTGTGAAACGAGAAAATAAAAGTTGTGTGAAAATTTCAGAATCTGTTATGAACAGATTTCTGGTTAAAGAGCTGCTACTGTAGATGCTGACTCCCTGTCGGGCTTGCAAGCAAGGAGACTATGGCATGTTTTGTATTACTTCAACGGCCAGACAACAGAAGTGTTATGAAAAAAAAAAGAATAACAGTTATATAACTTGTTCAGCATTACTGGAACAAAAAGTTCAGATTGACTTAGGCTACCATGTTTGAAGATTGCTTCAGATAGCAGTTTTAAACAAACACTGTAAGTTTGTGATTTCAAGGAAATCAAGACAATCTCCCCTTTCTTGGCGTCTCTGTAGTAATTGCTGCCGAGGCTTTTGCTTCCTCTGACTGGGATAAAAAATGGGAGGCGCCAGCCTGCCTTTGGGACTTTAGGGCCTCACAAATCTCTCTTCTCTCGACCTTTGAAATATGACACCGTGCTGCATCTGCTGACTGCAGAACGCAGGCAATCACTGATGGTGCCAGGGACACCCACTGTGCAGAGCAAAACCAGGTGGGCGTGGACATCTGGGTGTCAGGTGTCAAAAGGGACATATTATGGAAAATTGACTTTTTAATTGAATACAAAAAGTTGTGTCTCTGGCGTGCCTGCCCTCCCATTAAGTGTGAAATTACACAACCAAATAGATCTTTTGTAAATTGCTTAGTTCTAAAAACGTGTCTGTTAGCAAGCTGTTCTAAATTTTGCCGAATTGCATTTGGCAATGCACCACATACACCGATCTGCGCACTAATTGATGTGTATTTACAAAAGTATAATGTAAAGTGCAGCCTCCATGAATGAAAATACAATTATGTCTTTATGGGTGCTCGCTTTTTTCTTAACACACTGGGCTACCATTTCACGAGCAGTAGTCACTTGCCTCATTGTAACCCACAAGCTCCGCCCCAAGTCATCATGGTAATGAAAACTGTATTCGGTGTTGGCCCTGCAGTCGAGGGGGGATAGATGAAAAGTGACTCATTTGCATGATACATAACCAAGTTGTGAGTTGAGCATGGATAAAAAAAGAGTTATAATTGCGCTCTCACTCTTGATCTTTGGAGTAGTTTGACGAAGAGACATGTTTTAAAGTGGGAAGAAAAGCACAATAGGTCTATTTTAAGGAAATGAAGACAAGCAGACAATTGGGAGGGGGTGTAGTGTTTGAAAAAGCATCACGGAAGAATTGCAAATAGGGTAATATATATTTTAAAAGAAAACTATTTGTGCTACTTGTCATGCATGACTAGATGTGAGGTGAGGTATTTTCATATTGAGAATAGCATTAGTGTTAGAACCTTAACGGAAAAAAAAAATATCTCAAAAAAGTAATATATAAATATATTTTCCAGCACCTTCAGAAATGGTTCAGGTTCCAAGGGCAGGGGAATTTTGGATTCAGTGCTGAAACACAGAGCTCAGCAAAGAACCTTAAACAAACCCTGAAGTCTTAAGAGGAAACTTTCCTCAGATCCTTCAGGATAAACTTTACACTTGGGATGGAAAGAGGTGAAGAGGCCTCAAAAGACAAAACTGATTAACAGTCTTCTGCTTTGAGTTATCTGGAGACCCCCTTCCTATTTCAGCAGCACAAACAGAAAAATGGACACGAGTTTGCAAAGCACCAATGAAATAATTGGTTCTAACCCTATATTGAGGAATAAACCTGCAAAACTGCAGACTTTTATGCATGTTTGTCTTCAAAAGGCAAAGCTTTTTTCATGTCTTAAATGTTCAACGCAGCAACCATTAATCTGTATATATGTACTATCATTAGTAGTCATGTCATACATCTCTCTCTCCCTCTCTATTTATGCAGCTGTGCTTGTTTTAAACTTGCTCCTTTTCCACTTACCGTAGATGTGACAGGCTCTTAGGATGCTCTCTCCTCTATGGAGATGTCTCAACAGACGCAAAACAGGACAGAGGAGCAAACTATTCATGATGACACATTGTCTCTCTCCTGGCATAGACACTTCGAATAATGAGATGAATTTTAATATATATGGAGAATTCAGACAAAACATGTTATGCTGTCATATGTAGAGGTCTTTTCACCCATTAAAAAGATACTGTATCTCATCCTCCAAGCGTTTGGCATCACACAGGCATCTTTAAATGATATTAAAGGCTACTGTAATACAACGTAGCTTTTACTCAGACAATATGTGAAGGAATAAAGTAGCAACATGCCTCTTACATTTGGTGTCAGATCATGGATGCCTGAGTCAATGATGTCAGCAGGTGCTGAAGGCAAAGTATCCTGAGGAAATGATGCAACAAGATCTGCCAAAAGAAAAGATGAGGATGAAAAGAAAATGAAGAAAAAACAAACACATACACACACACACGCGTAGACATCCAGACATCTCACATTCAGTTTCTTCGGGAGACAGAGGCTGAGAGTGTTAGATGACCTCCCCATGGAATAACAATCACTCTGCGGCTACTAATTCACACTTCAAGGAACACTGTGTTACAGCCATGTAGACAATTCCACCTTCAAATGATTTCACGTGTATCCTTGTTCGACGGGCGCTCTTTGCAGAAGCCTCGTCTCCTCTGTCCGATTGTAGAAAGTCATCTAGTGCACAGAAAAAAAGTGACAGTTACATTAGTTTAATGCTAATGATAATGTTAACTTTGACTGAAAGCAAACCTGAACACACTCAAAGCAAATATGGAATAGTTTTACTTAAATATCATTTTCCTTTCAAAACAAAAGTTTTCATGTCACGTGATGTCTCACCATGTCCATTGTGGACACTTTCTTCTGTCCGCCATTACACTGCAACAAAAGGAAAGACATCCTTTGCTCGAGAAAACATCAACTTTACAGACTGCTTTCATAATTTGGAAGGAAACATAGAAAGATTTTCCATCATTGTTCCACAGCTCCCATATCCCCTCTTCGTCATCTCATCAATGAGTGAAAGGGATGTAAAGAGTTTGTCATGGTTGAATTTGCAACCTTGAGGCACCTCACCTTGCTCTGCAAGACCAAGAACAACACCTGACCCTTGGCCTAACCTAGTCTTTGGGAATATGATACATGCATCCACTGGATGATACAATGCTCCACATTTTATAACCAAAACGGATTTGTTTGCCTTTTATGAATTGCTTACATCCATGGCGGCCAAAATACCTTGTCATACTTTCATCCACTGACATATTCTGGATATGGCATGACATTTTGAGACTTGCTCACTGAAGATTGGCCTAACCTTGAAAAACGGATCCTCAGTGATTTTTTTCTCTCTACAAAATATATTGAGGTCATTATTTCGTCAAATCAATATCTTGTATTTTTAATGCTTTGATTATGTACATCACTGTCAGCTGACCCGTGGATATGTCTTTGTGGAACAGGGATATATCCAGACACCAGAAGAATTCCATAGAATTTAAGGAGCTCATCTACACCCATATCCACTTGCTTGGCCTAGGTCTGCATGGAGTAGAGATTGGACATTTCAAGGGTGATCTCTCTTATTGTGAGCGGACACATTAGCAGGAAAATGGTCATTGGCTCAGGACAGCTTTGTATGAAACATTCAGCAGCATTTGGGCTGTATACTGTGTATTTGGGAAGACTGGAGTTGGCTGGCCTCTTTGATTGTTTGAACACTTTGTCTTTATTTTTGACCACCTCTGGCTGTGCTAATGGGACTTCTTACTCGACCATCCAACAGCTAGAGGACCATAGAGATTCCTCAGATGGGCTCTTCTGGCGACTACACGTCTTTGGAGGTTCTTTAGGCTTGGCCTGCAGTTGGGTAGAGGACATTTGAGGTTCTTTTGTCTTGTCCCTATGGTGGCTGGAGGGGCCATGCATTCTCTGTTATCAAAAGGTAGTGCTGGTGGGTTGGGGGAGGGGAAAGTTGTAATCAATGTTGTCCCTGTCATCATCTGTGCCCACAAGTTCAGCATATGCATTCAACATCCGTGCTGGCAAATATCTATCTATCTATTTCCCCCTCATAGTTGATATCAGAGCCATCACTATCACAGTCACTGAATGGCACAATTTTTATTTGGGGAGGGGGTGGGGGTGAACTGCAATGCTGCATGCATTTTCTGGGCTATTACCTACACCCAAAATAGCAAGAACTTCACTCTAAATGAATCTATAAGAGGAAAAAAAAGATTATACTTAGACACAGCAAGTATTTTGTATTTATAGACAAATACGTGAACCTTGCTACAATGTGCTATCCCACGGGTCACTATTGTGACCATGCATATGTTTACTTATTCTGCAAACACAACAAACACATTTGAGTAATTTCAAATACATGTATCAATACTTAACACCTTAAAGATCATATGTACAGAAAATATTTGTCCTATCTTTATTTTAACATACTTTACTAACCTTTTTGGGGGGAGGTTTGAGGCAGTCATCCTCCTGCAACAAGGTGCAACAAGGAAGTAAACAGCTCTGGTCATGTGACAATTTATTCCAAACGTGACACTCCATACATTTCATCCCAACACTGTATTATGTCAATATTTACTAAAAACATATATTGAAAGATTACTCAGTAACATTTTTAGAGCCCTATAGGTAAAATTATTGTTTATGTTCATTATTGTAACCGGTGGGTTGAATTAAGGTTGTTACAGTCTCAGTTGTGTTGTCCTGTTTCAGAGTGAAGTGGAAACTATGGAGAAACCTCTGTCCCCCCAGGTTAGGTGCTCGGTCCGAACGAGAGAGGAGGTTTGCATCAGGCTCGTAGAGGGTGCGGCAACAGATGTGGTGATGGAAAAGGTTAGTGAGATAGGAGGGGGATCTCTTTATGGAGGGCATTAAAGGAGCGGAGGAGAACTGGATGCACTGGGGAAGTTCGGGAGGACAGAGGTCATTGTGTTCACGGGAACAGGAGTGAGGGAGGATACGAGCAGAGGAGTTTTGGATGTACAGTACTAAAGTTTGGTAAGGATTTTTGAACCATAGAGAATGCTCTTACAGTTATCGAGTCTGGATAGGATGAAGGCATGGATTTATGTTTTGAAAGAAGCAAAGCATAGCAATGAACAGAAGCGAGCATGTTTTTAGATGGAAAAAAGCTGCTTATGTTAGATGGTTGGCATGTTGACAAAACAGGGTACTGTCAAATGTGTTTCCAACATAACACGTGTGAAGGCAGGGACTGTATGTATAGGAACATTTGTTAATTCACAAATCATATGATGTAAAACTCAAAACAGCTGAACTAGAAAATATGACAATTTACCTTTCTTATGCAGTGAATGGGTGTTTTTTTTTTAAAGTTGATATTGTCTTAGAAAAGGTGGGTGACCACTGCTATTTATTATAAATTAAAGAAATCAGCTAAATCAGTAATTCCCAACCATTGTGCCATGGCACAATATTGCGCCGTGAAAGATCCCCAGGTGTGCCACAAGAAATCATTCAATTTCACTTTAATTAAAAAAATAAATAAATAAAAAATACTAAAAGTAAAGTATCTTTGTTAATATCAATCTATGCCAGCTACGTATAGTGACAGGCAAAACAATTGAATGCTCTTCCACTAGAAGATGGTACGTAATTCACCTATGCATCCACTTTTTGTGACTATTTTATTTGGTGGTGTGCTGTGAGATTTTTTCCAATATAAAATACGTGCCTTGGCGCAATAAAGGTTGGGAAACACCAAGCTAAATTGACTGCATATCTGTTTGAACAAAATAACAGAATCCTTCTGTGTGTTTCTGTAATGAATTTCTATGGCTGGAAAGCCAGATCAAGTTAAGTTGTTGAGGTGAGACAGAAGTTGTGGGTGTTTTTGAACAGATTTGGAACCTATGAGTATCATCTCAGAATTGTCACCATTTAGTTGGAGGACGTTTTCTTGCATCCAGGATTTTACGTCCAGTAGTTTGTTGTGGGTGATGGTGAGGGTAGAGAGGGTTGACGTGGTGGTGGTTTTGGTGGCAATGTTGGTCTGGACATATCCAGTGTAGCAGGGAATAGGAGGCCATTTTATGATGTTGCCAAAATGCTGGGGAATGCCCACATCTCTTGACACTTTAAGAGTCCCTGGCTGATTCACTCAAATTTGCATGCTATGCTGCATCAGTGGTGGGTAGTAACGCACTACATTTACTCCGTTACATTTACTTAAGTAACATTTTCGATAAACTGTACTTGTCAAAGTACTTTAAATGCACCATACCTTTTACTTTTACTTGAGTATTTATGTGAAGAACGATCGATACTGATCATTGGCCAATGATCATTGGCCAATGATCGATTGGACCATTTTATAGTCATATTACCAAATTACAATGATCGACATGCCTTTTGCTACTTTTATGTATCCGTTCTAGCGTGTGCGTGTCTATTTTTAGACTCCATCTTCGACTTCCGCATAGGGCGCCCGTTGCGTCAATCCAACGTGGTCAGTAATGTCATTAGACTCCAATTCAACAATCAGACGACACAAGGCAGTCACATGACCGTGCACGTAGCATTTGCGAGCCAATCAAAATGACTAATTTTGGGGGGTAACACCGCGCGAGTGTGTTTACTTTACATACTCCAAAAAACAACAGCTTAAACATGCAGCGTAGTTTTGTCATTGGCCAAATTTGAATATTTCAGCCCACTTCTATCTTGAGAAAACACATTGCGGTCAGTTGCAGATGTTTCTATTGTTGTTTTGGCAGTGGATAGGGCATTAGCCCTGTCTTATGGTATCGCACACACACACACACACACAGACACACACACGCACACACACACGATCACTAAGTCTGGTCAGCAAACAGCTTCTTTATGAAGTAATTTAAGTGAATAAAGCAAATATGTTTCTGTAGGGCCCAATGCATGTATTGTTGGTTTTTGGGCAGTTAAAAATTTAAATGGTGGCCGGTGTATGTCGACTCCCATATATTATTATAATTTTTTAAAATTTGATGTACATAAAAAAAAAAAAATACTCTCAAGTTACTCTTTACTTTAGTAGTTTTTTCATTGAGTACTTTGTTACTCTACTCAAGTAAATATTTGGATGACTACCTTTTACTTTTACATGAGTCATATAATTAGTAACAGTAACAGTATTCTTACTTGCGTACAATATTTGGCTAATCTACCCCCTCTGCGCAACATACAGCCTAGGGTGGGAGAAATAATCACTTCTTACATTACATGCATCCTGATGTAGCTGTAAATGATGTAAATAATAATAAATAATAAAATCAGGCGGCACGGTGGAAAACTGGTTCCATTTAAACCACTAAATTTAATTTTTTGTATGGAAAGCACTGTATAAATAAATTTTGAGTGGTTGATTTAAACAGAGGCGGCACGGTGACGGACTGGTTAGAGTGTCAGCCTCACAGTTCTGAGGAGCGGGGTTCAATCCCGCCTGTGTGGAGTTTGCATGTTCTCCCCGTGCCTGCGTGGGTTTTCTCCGTGCACTCCGGTTTCCTCCCACATCCCAAAAACATGCATTAATTGCAGACTCTAAATTGCCCGTGGGTGTGACTGTGAGTGTGAATGTTGTTTGTTTGTATGTGCCTTGCGATTGGCTGGCAACCAGTTCAGGGTGTACCCCACCTCCTGCCCGATGATAGCTGGGATAGGCTCCAGCACGCCCGCGACCCTAGTGAGGAGAAGCGGCTCAGAAAAGAGGAAAGAACAGAGCCTAAAATTGAATGTGGGCATTTTGAATGTTGGGACTATGACAGGAACATCTCGGGAGTTGGTTGACATGATGATTAGGTGAAAGGTTGATATATTGTGTGTCCAGGAGACCAGGTGGAAAGGCAGTAAGGCTAGAAGTTTAGGGGCAGGGTTTAAATTATTTCACCATGGTGTAGATGGGAAGAAAAATGGAGTAGGGGTTATTTTAAAGGAAGAGTTAGCTAAGAATGTCTTGGAGGTGAAAAGAATATCAGATCGAGTGATGAGGCTGAAATTTGAAATTGAGGGTGTTATGTATAATGTGATTAGCGGCTATGCCCCACAGTTAGGATATGAACTAGAGGTGAAAGAGAAATTCTGGAATGAGTTAGACGAAGAGGTTTTGAGCATCCCAGACAGAGAGAGAGTCGTGATTGGTGCAGATTGTAATGGACAGGTTGGTGAAGGAAACAGGGGTGATGAAGAAGTAATGTGTAAGTACGGCATCCTGGAAAGAAACTTGGAGGGACAGATGGTGGTAGACTTTGCAAAAAGGATGGAAATGGCTGTAATAAAAAAAAGACTGTGATAGAGCCTGCAAATATGGATCGCTACAGTTTCGGATTAAAAAATAACTCGGTTATGATTTTTTTTGTCATTAATTTAAATAATTTGAATGTTATGACCTCTGACTTTAAATTAAATGTACAGTACATTGTACGAAAACAACCAGACATAAAAACATTGTCCTCATCTGCTTTGATTCGCCTTGACACGCACTCAATGTTAATTGCATTTAGAGCCGAGTTTGTATAAAGTTTGCAAAACATTGTTCAGACCTTTCACTCTGTTTTTGAGGTTGTGCATTAAATGCAGCTTGTTTGTTTTTCTGTATCATACCCTGTCAGTGGCATGATACAAAAAAGGCTGTATCATTTCATGATGAGTGGAGCATATACAGCCCTAAAATGAATCCATTAGATTTGAGGTCAGATTAGGACAGTTTTATAAATGTGCACATGCTTGCGCTCCACAGATTTAAGGTGTTGATCAAGGAATGGAAAGCGTAAAAACATGAAAACAGAATCCAGTCACAGTCAAGACCTTAACAGCTCGTGTGCAGATGTCTTTTCTTTCCAGGATGAAGAGCAGACGGTATCTTGTTTAATTTTCTGTGTGTTTGATGTACTTGACATCACACAGTGATCTTAATATGGTATTACAGACTGTGTAAGCTTCTACTCAGGCTTCACAAGGAGAAATAAAGTAACACAGCTGTTAGATGGTCTCAGACTGTCTGAAGTCAGTGTTCTTGGATTCAGCTTCCTGGGAAGATAGGCTGTGAAAGGCCCACACACTGTATATTGTACAAGCATGTTTCGCTGTACAACTCTTTACTTGAAAAACCCCTTTCCTGAAAAGATAATTTGCACCACTGGGAACACTGTGTCAAGAGATGTCATATTCATACTAAGCTCCAAAATCTTGAATGAAGTCACACTGTCAGTGTGTCAGTGCGTGATTGGACCGTTTTATAGTCATATTATCTTCACAATGACACATCTCTAGAGAAATAAGTGCTAATCTTGCTCTGCTGTAAGCAACATGATGTGTGTCATCTGTATTATTTGACATGGCGTGCAGTTCACTTCATATGAATCATTTGTTTTTTCCCCCCTCTCTTCAGTGGCTGTTTTTGATAAGGGTGACATGCATAGCCAACAAGGGCGGCAATCTTTGAGGGGTGGCACCGGCATGAGTGAAAAAAGCAAAACAACTTTCATTCATTATTTTCAATATGAGCGGCTTAGCGTCCTTTGAAAAAAAAAAAAAAAAAAACTAAAGCCAAACGAGTGCACTACAGTAGGCCCCACACTCACTGTATGGAGAGACTCCACTAAAGAGGAGACACACGCTTGGAGGGGGAACTAAAGGCGATTCAGAGCTGCTTTAACAGTGCAACGACAACGTGTGGCTGGGCCCCACCTCCGACAGAGGCCTCATATTGGTCTGTCAACGACACAACTCTAAACAGACATTGCAATGACATGTTGGGTGTCGGAGTGCTCTCTTATGGTGCCCCCTACTAGCAGGATTGTTGGAAATATGTCTACAGCACAACAAAATGAAGCAAACCTATTGGTCAAGGCACGCAAAAAGGAAAAAACAACAACAGGATGAAGAAAAGAACAAATGTGATAGTATAATACTGCCAGTTTGTCCCAGTCTCGCCAAGCAGCACAAACATTTACCTCACATTAAACATTAGTTAAACAGCACACCTGCTAACAAGTTGTATAACTGTTTGAATTTGTTTACACAGAACATGTATATGTCATTATTAGCCACGTTGCAAATTTTTTTGTCCTGTGCTGACAATGATAATATCTCCTATTAGCAGAATAATGCATTTGCTGTCAAATGCTAAAATTGATACCAACCTCAATTGTGCTAACGGCTTGGTCTGTCCAAACTGATACCGATTTGTTTTTGGAATTGAAAGATACAGTAGTGGTTTTCCCGCTCGCTGGCTTCTCATCGCCCTTCGCCATTTTAGGATTTGTTGTCTGCTGGCCGGCAGTGCTGTGTGAGGATACAGTGCTGTGAAAAAGTATTGGCCCCCTTCTCAAATTCTTATATTTTTGCATAGTTTCCCCACTTTAATGTTTAAGATCATCAAACAAATGTAGATATCAGACAAATATAACCCATATGAAATTAAAATGCTGTTTTTAAAAGGTGATTTCATTTATTAAGGAGAAAAAAACTATTCAACGTTACCTTGCCCTGTGTGAAAAAGTAATGGTCCCCTAAACCTAATTACTGGTTAGGCCATCCTCAGCAGCAACAACTGAAATCAAGGGTTTTCTACAACTGGCAACGAGTCTTTCACATCTCTGTGGAGATGGCCTACTCTTCCATACAGAATTCTTTGAGCTCAGTAAAAATGGATGGTTTTCGAGCATGAACGGCCTTTTTTCAGGTCATGCCACTGCATTTCAATTGGATTTAAGTCTGGACTTTGACTAGGCCACTCCAAAACCTTCGTTTTGTTTTTTGGAGCAGAGCCTGAGAGCCAGGCCTTCTCGTCCAACATCACTGTGTGACCTCACAAATGCGCTTCCGGAGGAATGAGCAAACATTCCCTACACACACTCCTGAACCTTGTGGAAAGCCTTTTCAGAAGAACTAAAGCTGTTATAGCTGTAAAAGGTGGACCAATGTCATATTAAACCCTATAGATTAAGAAGCGGATGTAATTTCAGATCATATGTGAGTCAAGACAGGTGAGCGAATACTTTTGTACAGTATGCCATCATAAGACAGGACCCTAATCGAGTAACGCTTAACGTCTTTGAAAGTGCTAAAAACACACACACACACACACACACACACACACGCACGCACATACACACACACACACACACACACAAACAAACACATGTCCAGAAACAGTGTGCCGTGCTTAAATCCAATGCATAATTTCCTATCGATATAATTGATTAATTACCTTTTAAAATTATTTTTAATTGATTTATGATGAGTCCCTGATGGTGTAGTGGTACACTTGCCTGACTTTGGTGCAGGCAGCGTGGGATCAGTTCCCACTCAGTGACGGTGTGAATGTGAATGCGAATTGTTGTCCGTGTCTATATGTGCCCTGCGACTGACTGGCGACCAGTTCAGGGTGTAGTCCGCCTTTCGCCTTTCAGCTGGGATAGGCTCCGGCACCCCGTGACCCTAACCAGGATAAGCGGTGTTGAAAATGGATTTATGATGTCCGAGATGCCAACTTGCCATGTACAGATCAAGGCAATTGGATCGTAGGGCTATAGATCGATACATGGATGTAATGAATAAATTCTTACAGCCCTAATAAATAATAGTTTTCAGATAAATGAAGTGAAATTGGATAATTTCCCACAGCACCCCTGGTGATCTCTCACAGCACACCAGTGTGCACTGGCACCCTGGTTGGGAATCACTGCACTAGAAGTTCATCTGTAAATAATTCCAAAAAGTGCAGACGAGTTTGTATGTTCCGTCAGATCCTTTTTATGTGGGTATTTCAGATCAATATCTTTTAGATTATAACAATCCAGAACTCATTTTGTTGGCTTCTTTCTTAGCCTTTCATCTTTCATTTATGCTGGCGGCATTGATTTCGTGCGCCATTGACATCAAACCCAGCCACCGTCTTTTATTCGCTCGACTTTCATTAAACCAAGGATTCACAGGTATTCGAGTGGGCTTACGTGCAGGCTTGACATCAAAAGGCAGGATTATCTATCATATACTGTATGTGACAGAGTTGTCCTTCAGGAAATGTGAAAGGAGGATAAAACGCTGCAAGCATCACTGACCAGTTTGAAAGAATGACATTTACAAAGAGAGTGGTCTCATTAGAAAACTTATGCATGTGAAATGTTTGATAAACTTTAAAGGAATACTGTATAGTTTTATCTGCTCTTTCTTCAATACGAAACAGTGATAAGAAAGTGAGTGTCAAGAAATTTTAATACCAAGGTCGCAAAGAAAGCATTTGTGGATTACTGAATTCTCCTCCAGATGTTCATTTTTGACTTGCTGACAACTTAATGACTTTGTTTGTGTGCATTTCTTCATTAGGCAGTAAACTCTAACCAATCATATTGCTTCATTAATTTGACAGCCTTATTGGCAGATTGATTTTAATTAGACTTTCTTGATGGGAAGTTAATATCCGTCAATTATGTAAGAGACAACAGAATAACAATGATGGAGCCATGCTCCTCATTATTCCCCTGCTGATGATATGCTCAGACTGAGAACGTGGGATGACAGACATTGTGGGATGGCCTCAATCTGTCCTAAACAAGAGCTACGTTTCAATATTTAATTCTTAAAACAATCTCTGTTTCACCATGAGTGGGGTTGCCTGAACTACAGTATATCAACATTTTCAAATGCGTCACGTCTCTCGGCCAAGTAATATATGCTGCTTCTTATCTCTTTTGAAATAAGTTTCACCTTATTTATGTTTGCGCTTGTTCCATATGAAAGTAGAAAGTTGTCATGATTACAGTACAAGTCCCTTGCGAGGGTCACAGATCTTCATCTGAGAGCAGTGGTTCTGAAAATTTTTACCCTAAGTACCACCTAAAAAAATACATAGCAAAAATACCACCACCTTGACCAACATTAAAATACAGGAGCGCATGAAGTCTAAGTGCTCATCACAAATGAGGAAGAGGTTGTCTTCCTTAAAAAGTGCATTATTTTTAAGCCATTGTAACATTATACACAGTTTGAACATTAACACTGTACTTAAATATAGTAAAACAAAAAAACTAATAATTTAATGATTCAATTAAAATGTATTGCACATAAATGTTAAAGACATTGAAAACAAACAGTTCTAAAATATAAAATGCTAATTTAATATACTTAAATGTTAAATACAACCAAACCATACTTAACAAATGCACTGTATTGAATAAATGTTGAAAGCTATAATCCACAACTATTTTTTGTTAAAAAGTACTTTTCACTTAAGCCACTACAAAGAGTAGATGACAAAATGCTGATTAAGCCTATCAGCTTCTGACACATCTTGTTATATTTTTCAATAGTTATGTTTTTTTGCATTCAGTGACCATCCTATATATTCCCTCGCTGGATCACTTGGTGGCGCTCTAAAATGACATAGCGGAAATGACGTATTTTACCGACGAACGAACAAGCCCATAAATGTACAGTGTGCAGGTCGACTGAGCCATTGAGACAGGAGAAAGCATGCGGGGTTTGGAGGAGGAGGAGGCTGGACAAGCATTTAGCCTACGTCGCATCGAAGCGACAAAGGCTTTGTTGTAATGCTGAATTCCAGTGTTAGGGGGTGCCAGAAATCGCAGATTACAGCTTGAAGCCACTGTAACGTTATGCACTGTTTGAATATTTCATTCAGTGATTCTTTCACGTATCACTAGAGGGAGCCCGCATACCACACTTTAAGAATGACTGAATTCGAGAGAATCCTGACCTCTACCTATCAACCACCAAAAATTTAAATAGTAATTAAATTAAAATGTATAGCAAATGAAGTCAACTAAAAATTTTACCTATACACAGGTTTAAAAACAAACACTTCTTAAAGATTAAATGTAAATGTATTGTACTACAAAGTTAAATACAACTGAAATGCACTTAGGCAGTGATTCTTTGACTTACCACAAGAGGGAGCTCATTTACCACTGAGATTCACTGTGACATCGAGGCATGAGGGGAGTACTGTATGCTGTGCATCAAACAAACCAAGTGCGTGTTTTAAAATGAACCCAAAGGCAAATTTCAGGAGTAATCTAACCTTACCTTAGCCTGAATATCATCTACAATATGTGATTGAGTGAAAAGACAGAGGTCAAACGGAGATTTGAAAAGTGGCAATTTGTCAAAAAACTCCACCCATTTCAATGTTGAGCTGCAGCAAGAAGCCTGGCAGGTGCCTCACACCAACACAGCTGGTCTCAAACTAATCTTAATCTTACACCTGTTATCAATCCATCCATCCATTTTATTCGTAAATTACTTTTCATACAAAAAACTGTAACCCAAAAAGCCTTACAGTTAAAATCAACCCTTTCTTGACTACCACACACACGAACACACACACACCCACACACACACACGCACACACGCGCACACGCGCACACACACACACACATACTCACACACACACGCGCGCACACACACACACGCACACACACACACGCAGATGTCATTGCCACTTCAAAATTGGTGCTAATCCATCAATCAATCAAAACCTAGATTTGACCAGGTAATAAAATCCCATCGAGACCGAGGTCTCTTTTTCAAGGGCGGTATGGCCAAGAAGGCGGAGCCAAATTCATTACATAAAATAACACATGGAGCGTAGTAAATACTAAGTGTACAAAATACAGCACAACAAAACAAACACAGTCTACCACGGTGATTCTCAACTGCTGGTTCATGGACCGATTTTGGGTGGGTCTCAGACAGCTAGTAAGAACAAAATAAATGTATTCCTTGTCTGATTTTTTCAGTAAAACACAGAAGCGTAATAAGTTCCCACATAGTCCAACATAGTCGTAAAGTGTTGTTCTCTAGCCACTAGTTTGCTCTCTAAACAAATCGAGTGCAGCTCAGCCTTTAGCTGTCAGATGTCAAGCAATATGCCTGTGGTGGTACAACAACTCATGTGTAACGGCATTAAAAAATATAATCTACTGTACATGTGTTTTCAGAGGCTATTTTTAAACACAAAAAAATATTTATTGTTCTCAACTTCCATGAAAGTGGGTGGCAACTTTGCAACAATAGGAGAATGTGGGTCCCTGGGTGACACCAGTTGAGAACCACTGGTCAACCATATCACGACACAATTAGGGAGATCAACAAATTCTGTGTGCAGAGAGAAGTGCTACACGCCAGACCAGGCGCAACTGGTAGCAAGAAATTTAGCATTTTTCTATTTAAAAACATACAAAGAGACCAATGAGGGCAATTTGAGTTTGAGACTGTGAAGGTCATTCCAGGACCACAGGCCAAAATACAGTAAAATAGGCTTGTTTTACTGATCTCAGATTATGCTGCACACAAATGGAATAAATTGCCAACAGAAGTGATGTCAGCCCCAAGTGTGCATGTTTTTAAGTACAGGTTAAAAACTCTTCTTTTTTCCCATGCTTTCTAGAGCATTTCCACTTTTAAATTATATTTCTTGCACTGTACTGTTTTAATTATATTTTTATTTTTTATCCCTTTGTTTTAAATGTTTCTAAGCTGTTTTTTTACTTTGTTTTTAAATGCTTTTAATCGTGTTAAGCACATTTAGTTACCTTGTGTATGAAATGCACGATATAAATAAATTTGCTTTGCTTTGCTCAGTAGGCATTGATGGCACTTTAAAACACACCCATGTGCTGAATCCGAGATTCTCTGAGACTCTTGAGATTTGCTTGCAAGGAGGCAGAGTCTTAAGACTCAAACTATGCCATTTGATCACCTCATACTATGAAACTATCTTCAGTGGAAACCTGTGAGCTAGGACAGAGAAGAACTGCCTTGAACAGTGATTCCCAACCGATGCGGTGCGAGAAATCACGTGTGCTGCGGGAACAATTAAGTGAAAAAGGCACTTAATTGTTCTAAAAATTATTTAGTAACAACAGATAATATATCTGTGTTCATGTACCTACTACAGTATTGCCAGCGACGTGTAGTAACAGGCAGAACACTTAAATGCTTTTCCACTAGATGGCAGACGCACATAATTAACCTTTATATTCACTTTTTGTGATACAGCATTTGTTTGATGGTGTACCATGACATTTTTCGCAATATAAAATATGTGCCTTGTCTCACCAAAAATAACACTGGCCTCAAAAGCATTATTACGGCCTGAACCAGATTACAGTGGCACCACACAATAGAGGATTTGGTCTTGGGAACACTCTTTAACCTGTGACCCAGGTTTCATTCCCCTTCTCAAGGTGAGGCCTAGCCCGAGCCAATTCCCACAAGCACAACTCATGGACAGACGCTGTTGTGAAAGCTCATGTCGGAAAGAAGAGGATTGGCCAATGGTGATGTAATGGACCTAATGAATGTGCCCAACTCCTCCTCCACGTCCAGGCAGCTGGCCAGGCAGCATGAGCTCATATGTCCTTGGAAAATAAATGGGCAAGGGGCATCTCTCATTCTTAAGAAGCCCCTTGACAAATGAAATGGGACTGAGACACTTTTTTTTCCCATAATACTTCAGAGAATAAAAGCATGGCACTACATTAACTTCACCAATCAGAGGAAGCAGCTGCACTGTAATAAAATTAATGTCACATCAAATAAAGCAACAGTTTATTGGCTTTCTTTCCTTACTCTTACGTATCATTCACATGAATGATAAATTGCCCTGGAGGCTACAAATGAATGGCGGATAAGTCCATTTGTTTGAAACTCTCACCTAAAGTAAATTCCACCGATATGCTATGTATAAATTATTGAAAATAAACAGTTCTAATGTAAATGTACTTTGTTAACACAGTACTAAAGGCATACTAGTAATCAATATTCGTTTAGATAATGAGATTTTTGAAAGTTCTGCATGTAACTATAGTCTATGAAACACTGAGCTCTAGTGGCCAACATTTGTAACTGCAACATCAAGCACACTATGTTCCTGTTCAGTTTTAACCCGAGCCAGGAATAGTCTGATAAGAATCGTCTATCAATTTATCTTTTCAAAATGTATTAATAGCCTTGATGACATCATAAAATGGCTGATTAATTTATGAATCTTTAATCAGTGTTTCAGACAACAACAAAAGTGCTTTAGTGTAGCTGTTTTGAGACTCCCCCATGACCTTTCAAAGACCAACGAGTGCATGTGTCTCATGGAACCATTACAAATGTGGTGGAAACACTGACAGTCCTGGCACAGTTTCAAGCTTCCTTGTGAACACTAGTATGACTGTCCCCTAAAAACATTTATGGCGTGTCGTTTCGCACTCTCGAGATTCCAACCTTTGTCATGATTGTTCCTCGACAATGTGAAATCTAACATCCATTTCGATAGATACGGGTCAAATCTGACCCGGAACAGCCTTAGTGTAGCATCTGTACGAAAGAATGACATTTTTAAATATGATCATTTTGTGTCACTTAAAAAATAAAAAATAATCAAATGTTACAGTGCAACAATGACATTGGCACGAAGCAGATCGACTTCAAAGACATGCTGGCGTTTGTATGGGGAAGAGCGACAGAAAGTCGGCCGAATATTCCCCTCAGTTCTCACACGCTCGTACTCGGCCTCATAACTAAATTTTCGACTATATCACATGTGTAGTATGTGGAGGACAATTTTCAAAACTGTAAAAAAAAAAAAAAATTGCGGCTGGACTTTTTGTCACTAGAAATCTATATGCAATAGCTATAACGGCGTTTGATTCTACATGCCACTTACCGTCTGTGTTCGGCACTGTCTACAATTTAAACATCCCAGAGTGACAAATGTGTAACAAATCATTCATTCATTCATTTCCCGTACTGCTTATCCTCACTAGGGTCGCGGGCGTGCTGGAGCCTATCTCAGCTGACTCAGGGCGAGAGGCGGGGTACACCGTGAACTGGTCGCCAGCCAATCGCCGGGCACATAGAAACAAACAACCATTTGCACTCACATTCACTTATGGGCAATTTTGAGTTTTTTCTAAAATTCCTCCTTATCCAGAGAACTCAACACATGGGATGGGTTGCGCTCAATGTTGGGGGTCATAGAGTCAGAAGAAATTCCATATCAGTGAGCATTTAGTTCTACCCACCCTGTACCTGATGTCGTACTTACACTGGGTTGTACCGATATTTCAATAATCAGATTACGGTGCATAAATGTCTACATTCCTGAGTTAAAGTTATCTTTAAGACAGTCTGACAAAAATAAAAAACATGAATCTTGGAGGGGTTGCGTATGTAATTTTAAAAAAAAGAAAACAAAAACCTACATTCAGGAGGATTGTCCTGAAGACATGTTCAGGCGTTCTTGACATGAAAATATAGATAGGCCATATAGATTTTTAAGATCTTTGTTTGTTGAGCTTTGTGAGTATGATATAATATGATTTCAAAGACTATTCCATAGTCTAAATCTGCATCAACAATTTAGAATATGGGCAGAAATGTCTCAATCTGTTTTCATGAAGGCCATATTTCATCCTGCAATGTCTAAGCAAGCCATATACCTACTTGATACTGTTTTTCCACACACCTTACATTCCCATAAGCCCATTCACAAGTGCAACCTTTTAAAAAAAGAGGAAACTGATGGAAATATAATTTCAAGAAATAGTTAATCAGAAAGCTATTAGCAATGCTAACATGTACTCACCTAATGTGAGAGCTTGTCCCGTTAGTGGTCGCTACAGCGCGTCATCCTTTTTCCATGTAAGCCTATCTCCTGCATCCTCCTCTCTAACACCAAATGTCCTCATGTATTCCCTCACTACATCGATAAACCTTCTCTTTGGTCTTCCTCTAGTTCTTTCGCCTGGCTGCTCCATCCTCATCACCCTTCTCCCAATATACTCTCTCTTTGTCCTCTGGATGTGTACAAACCATCAAAGTCTGCTCTCTCTAACTTTGTCTCCAAAACCCCTAATGTGATAGCTTGACCATGCAAAATACATGTTGATCTGATCCTTTGCTGAAGTGCCCTATGTCATAGGAAAATTACGTTTTTTAGTCTCCAATTTTGGATAAGCAACAGCTGTGGAAATATGCACAAGCAAGAGTGGGGAGCAAAAGGAGACAGAGAGTATGCGTATGTGAGTTTAAATTGAGAGTGGAGAGAAAAAGCTAGGTGGGAAGGAGCGAGGTGATGTGGATCTATGGATGTTTAAGTATCTTAAAACTATTACTGCATGAAGAGTTGAAATGCTGAAGGGGTTCCCACATGACACTTAACTCCGGGCTCCCATACGTAAACTTTCCGAAGGCCCCTGACCACCAGTAGGATATTACAATATTCAATCATATTCATTTTCATCACCAAATGAGTGTTGATGCTTTTGTTGGTTTAATTTTATTTCTCCACAATTGAATTTATAGTCAATCATTTTCATTTCCAATCAGTACGTTTGCTGCATTACACAGTCAGATTCTCTGAATTACCGTTACAGTATAAATTATGTTGCAATAAAAAAATAATACTTGGAATCGTAAGGTAATCTTAACAAGTAAGTACTTCAATACTTTTGCTGAAGTCATATTTTGACATTTGTAACATTTGATTATGAGGTTCTTCACTGTTCTTCATGGGTGGGGTGTTGTGTCCTTGCGGCCTCCTCCGGGTGGCTGGTTCTCGGGGCGCCTCGGTGGGGCTGGTGGACCACCCTGGATCCCTCAGTGTGGGAGGTGTCCTGTCCACTGGGTCGCTCTCGGGTGGACTCCTGGGCCTGACTTCGTCTCTCGATTGGGTGGGGTGGGGTCCTCTGCCCCCGCTTTTCAGGCACAGCAATTACAGGACACTGACGGTTATTGTGCCTGCAAAATGGTCTCAATTCACTTGCATGTGTCTGCAGACACACACCGAGGACTTATTCGCTGGGTGTGGGGCCGCACATTCATTGCGACAAAGAATTTATAACTATGCGAATTGCTTGGGTATCCACTCACTTTCACTCTGGGCCTACAGATGTTTATAATTTACATAGCCACTCCCACCACACTTCAGTTGTACAGCATGCATGCTTCGCCTCCTGTCCCTGTCCTGTCCTATATTGTCCTGTCCTTCCCTCACAGGGTATAGCACCCTTACAACACTAGAATCCAATGTGCCATTGTACTAGTTATCAGAATCAGAATCAGAATCAGAATCAGAATCATCTTTATTTGCCAAGTATGTCCAAAACACACAAGGAATTTGTCTCCGGTAGTTGGAGCCGCTCTAGTACAACAGACAGTCAATTTACAGAACACTTTGGAGACATAAAGACATTGACAAAAAACAACAACAAACAACAATTGTGCAAAAAGATGCAGAGTCCTCTAGCACTTAGAGCAGTTCGAATGGCTAATATCGCAATAGTCCGGTGCAATGACCATTGTGCAAAGGGCACTGAGACTTCAAGGAGTGTATGCGGTTTAAAGTGACGAGTAGTGCGATAATCTGGGACAATGGTTGTGCAAATGTTACAGATACTCCTCAATCATTGTGCAAATGGAGCAGATGCTACTCTGGCATGAGTGGCCACTATATGCAAATAGTGCAGCACGGCGAGACAACTACAGTGAGTGCACGAGTAATACATAATTGGCCCCACAGAAATGTGACAACGAACTGAAGTAAAAAAAAAAATTAAAAAATTGCCAGCTTGTTGTAATGGAATTGTAAGTTAGCTGTTTAAGAAGTTGATTGCAAGAGGGAAGAAGCTGTTGGAATGTCTACTAGTTCTAGTTTGCAATGATCGGTAGCGCCTACCTGAGGGAAGGAGCTGGAAGAGCCGGTGACCGGGGTGGGGAGGGTCCGAGAGGATTTTGCACGCCCTTGTCTTAGTTCTGGCAGCGTGCAAGTCCTCAAGGGTGGGTAGGGGGGTACCGACAATCCTTTCAGCAGTTTTGATTGTCCGTTGCAGTCGGAGTTTGTCCTTTTTTGTAGCAGCACCAAACCAGACTGTGATGGAAGAACACAGGACTGATTCGATGACCGCTGTGTATAATGCTTTACTTCCTCATCTTGTTTACAGCTAGTCCTTTGTCTTTTGTTGTCTTCTTTTCCTATATTATTTAGATACCTTTTCACTCTCTGTCCTCTGTTTTTTTTCCCTGTCACTCCCCTTTAAAAACTTTGTTCTGTTTGACTGAACGACTGTAATTCTCAAAAAATATCCATCAGAATACAAAGAAACCACAGTGGCAACTTAAAAAGTCCACTGTGACACAATAAAACTGTTCTGGCATGAAAGGGATACATATCTTCCTTTCTGCTTGAGCTAAGAGCCGAACAGGACAAAAAACAAAAACAAAACAAAAAATATCTAATTATTAACAATACAATTACGCATATGTTGACTTACTAATATCTAGTACTCAACAATGTTTTCGACTTTCAAAAAACTGAATTTTCTCTCTGCCTATAATAAAGGGTTTGAGCCATCTCATCACAGAAAACCTAACTAGCTATTTTTTATTGAACTTAACGGATCCCTAACTAAAATCAACTTCTGTATAATATTTTCAATGCAACATTCTCATTGCCATCAAGCTATAAAATATTACAACAATGTGAAGACAAATAAGGAGTGCTCAATCACGTTGTACGGCAATCCGTCTCCGGTCCAACCTCACTGGCACACAGAAATCCAACTAATTAGAACAATTCAACAACAGGTTGCTTGTTGTGCGTTTTTATGTTTGACATGAAATAGAAATACCTTGTTTACATTACGTCAAGGTTGTTTGTTGTATAGCAGCTTGAGTTTTGTATATGAATACAAGTGGAGTCATAATAATAATGTTAATAAACTGTGTAACTCAGGCCATCAAAGCTTATGTACGCATTAATATTAGAAGTGAAAGTGAAGTGACCGACCAAAACATTTGGTGAAGCTGTACTATTTCTCCATCGTCAGTATGATTCAGGCCAAACTACAAACACAACAATAAACCCATTATAAAAATGAATGCACCTACGACCACGACAAAACTGATTGAGAATTATTATCATAAATCCATGCTTTTGCTACATATCGCGTGTCGGATGCCATGAGTGTAAGGAGGGAATTTAATGTGGTCAACCAGACTACATTTATAGTATAGTTAATGGTGGGAAGTCTCTCTTTAAAAAAACAACAACAACATATGTTTGTAAACGGTTCAACTGAGTAAGAACGTGCGCTTGTAGTTCGCATTTAACCTTAATTTATGTTATCGTAAGAAGATTCATTATATTAATGTTTTAGTTAAAGTGATATTGCAGGGCGATATATGAGTTAGCACATTCCTATAGTTTGGCTTATTTTTTAAATTCATGCAGTGATTTAAAGAAAATTATCAAATACAAATTATTCACCTGTTGCTTGGTACTCAAGTAGTTGTTTTTTCACAGAATATTTATTTATTAAGAAAAAAACTTAGCTAAAGCTAAATTATCACCTACCTATCTCTCTCTCATCAAGGTCTCGAACACCCGGCTTCGGTTGTGAGTCGTAAACGTGTATGCGGCAGGCTTAGCTACCGACCATCCTTCTGCGTCCCCTGACGTCCAGCTAGGCTCTCGCCAGGCGGCGTGACTTTTCTGCATCCCACCGCGGTGCAACGTCGCTGACACCAGCCCCCGCCAGCCCCCGCCAGCCGGGCTTTCTGCTCACTATATAAAGTAAGTATATTTGTGCCATTTAACAAACATAAAACAAAGTAAGAGGCTTATTAAGCTTTCTTTGTTGCCTTACTTTTTGAGATATTGCGTTCCATTAAATGTATACATTATTTTAAAGTAACAGTAAGACAAATACATAATCAAATCATATGTAAAAGTCTGTACTGGTAAATTCATAACAATGAATGGTCTATCATGGGGAACATGGAGAAACACCTTTACTGAGATGAGTCACCTCTTCATAGAACAACTACATCCTTTGCTAGAAGTGGTTTGTTTAAGGCAACAATGGAGCGCTACATTAAATGTGTAATAACAGTTTAAGGATCCAATCCATCATAGGTGTCTTGTGATGCATCAGGCACTGATGGAGGAGGAGGGAAAGAGAGCTATCCTCATGGGTCATAGTTTTTCACCATATTAGATGGCAAATAATTGGTCGTTCATCAATATCAATAAACGAGAGCCCATATGATTTATTGCCTTTACAATAAAAATTGGACTGTGATGATGATGGAGCTGACACCTGTTATCACACCCCCACTCCCTGATATCCGTAACTGAGCTCCTCATTCCCACTTATCCCTTGCTTCCTTACTTCATCTCAATTGCCTCCTCCCCTTTCGCCTCCTCCTTCCTCCTTCCCTGATAATGTCACACTCCCTTTACACCTCAACCAACTTGTTTCCGCACTCCCCTTACACCCCCTGAACCCCTCCTCGCTTCCTTACTCCTTCCTTCACCTTCCGAACCCACACTCAGCTTTCTGCTCACTTACTCACACTCCCCTCTCCAATCGACCAATTCCCTCTTCACCTTCTCTCTGCCTCTGAATTGCCTCCTCAATTCTTCCCTGACTTCCAATACAATTACAGCTGCTATATTTATTTTAATACAGTGGTACCTTGACTTGGGAGTAAATTTTTTGGGACCTAGCTCGTAACTCAATTTACATGTACCGTTACATCAAATCAATTTTCACAATTGAAATGAATTGAGGCGGCACGGTGAACGACTGGTTAGCACATCTGCCTCACAGTTCTGTGGACCGGGGTTCAAATCCGGCCCCGCTTGTGTGGAGTTTGCATGTTCTCCCCGTGCCAGCATGGGTTTTCTCCAGGCACTCCGGTTTCCTCCCACATCCCAAAAACATCCATGGTAGGTTCATTGAAGACTCTAAATTGCCCTTAGGTGTGAATGTGTGTGTGAATGGTTATTTGTTTATATGTGCCCTGCAATTGGCTGGCGACCAGTTCAGAGTGATAGCCTTAAGATAGCTAGGATAGGCTCTAGCACGCCTGCAACACTCATGAGGATAAAGCGGTACAGACAATGGATGGATGGATGAAAATGAATTGAATTGATTGGCTGGCGACCAGTACGGGGTGTACACCGCCTCTCGCCCGAAGATAGCTGGGATGGGCTCCAGCAAGCCCGTGACCCTAGTGAGTATGAGCGGTAAAGAAAATGGATGGATGAATGGAAATGAATTGAAATGCTATTAGTTTTTCACTATTTTTTTTCAAAACCAAAACAAATCTTTATATTCAAACTACATTCACAAAACCCCTGACTATTCCTGAAAAGCCAAACTATTGCCTCAAAACAGCTCCAGAGTCAATCAAAATGAAAAACACCATGGACACGCACAACGTAGAAAAAAGGACAACACATTGATCAGATAATAAAGCTTTAGGAAAAATATTTATTGTTCAAAATAGAATTGCATTTTCCAAAACAAAATCCTGTTAAGCATTTGTAGTAAATAAATAAATAAATAAAAATAAAGCACAAGTGCAATTTTCAATGAAAATTGATGTATTGAAACACCTTTTTGTGTAGAGCTATAGTCGTGCCGTAAAATGTACGTAATGAAAAAAGCAATTACCTGATCACGTCTCTGAGTCTTCGGACCATGTTGGACATTGTGAATCTGCGTAGGTTGGGCTGCATGTGCCGCTTTCCGCTTCGCTCATTGTCAAACTGAGGATAAGAAAATGGTCTACGAAAGTTTCCTGTGTTTGTCTGAAATTATTATTTGTCTTATACATCCTCTCTCTCCTCTTTCCCCTCGGCCACCTTTTACTGTTGTCTCTGTCCATAGTCAAACTTCAACAACCAGGGCTCACTGAACTGGTTTATATTGGTTTCTTCATATCATTAGCCACAAGTGTGATCGGTTTTGAGTTGCCGTGTCTATGTTTGAGACAACTGTGCTTTAATTGAGCTTCACTTTTGCTACTTGCACTTAGCATTATGCAACACAAGTGAATCGGAGTGCAAAATGTGTTTTATTGGGTAAAAATATGTTTGCAAGTTGTGTCTAACAAGGTGAAAAGTCCCCAAGGTTTTAACAAAAGTGTGGGTTCAGGGCACTGAGGATTTGTTTCGGACAATAGAGTTTTGTGTTTTAGCAACTAAAATATACTGTAATATGTTCCAGCCCCCAAAGAAACAGCATCATTAAAAAAACAAAACACACAAAAAAACCCAGGACTCTATAGTTTATTATACATTATAACCATAGTAAAACATGGTTAACAGAATGTAAAGAATGTAGATATAGTAGAACATTCGTACTGTGTGGCTTTAAGGGGCGTGGCCTCGTGAGTGATGTCAGAAACTGCTGAACACTCAGCCAATTCAGTATTAACACATTTAGTGCCAAAGACGTATTAATACGTTTTCCGTGTTTAAAACAAGCAAACATTTTTTAATTGTAATAAAAGGTTTGGCGCACCTCCACAATATGCATCAAAGACTTGGGAAGGATTTTAGTATGATAGATCGACACTAGATGGCAGCAGTGGTTTTGATCAGCGCTTTGTCAGCACGATCAGAGGAAGACGATATCCGTTGAAAGCCCATGTGACGCGGTAGAGAGTTGTCACAGTGTGGTTGAGAGAGAGACAGTGATCAGACAGAGCAAAAAAACATGGATAAATACAGACAGCTTACTCTAAAACAGAGTTTTGCTGACGGCAAAAATGATGATGATGGTACACCTTTTTTTTCCCCAAAAAAGAGGAACGAAAGGGATGACGCTATGACAACGAACGGTGTGTAACGCTGGTCGCGTTGAACATTCGGGCCCACGGTGAGTTCACTGTCGATTTCCCCCGAAACCTTGATGGAGATTTGGACTCGGGTTACAATGAGCCTGCTCTGGATTCATCCAATGGCTATTGCCCGTCGGTATCACCTGGGAGGAGGACGACATACACACACACGCACACACACACACGCACACGCACACACAAACACACAGCAGTACATATTTCAAAGTTTATGCTTCATCAATTAGAAATTTTGCAATTAAATTACCCTTTTTGTGTTTATGTTGTTATACAGTAGGAAAGGATTGTTTAGATATTTGAGCTATCATAAAAGCAAAAAAATAAAAAATTGGCATCAAAGTGAAAGTTCTGCTTGAAATGCATCGTTTCACAGAAAGCTCTTTTTCTCCGTTTTTTTCTTGGAAACAGGTATTTTCAAGAAGCCTACCTATGTTCAACTGCTGTTTACTAAAGAACGCTAAAAGGTAGAATGTACTTTTTTACTGATGAAAGAAGAGGGTTAAATCTTTCTTTTGGTTTCTATAGCTATAGAATACAATTTTCTGTAGGCTTTAAAAAAATCAGTAGAAATTGTCAAACATGACTGGCACCCGGATCTCCCAATTTCCGAAAAACGGTTGGCATTAAATAAGTTAAGGCCTTTTCACACTGCAATTAGCAATGTGGAGTGCGCCATTCATTCATTTCCCGTAAGTAAAAAAAACTTTTAACTGGGGCACTTGTCAGTCAAGGCACCACAGTTGTAATATTAACATTAGTCGTTATGTTAAAAACATACCTCCATCCTTTCCTTCCTTCCTTCCTTCCTTCCTTCCTTCCTTCCTTCCTTCCTTCCTTCCTTCCTTCCTTCCTTCTTCTCTCTCTCTGTCTGTCTGTCTGTCTCTATCTCTCTCCCCCCGTCTTAACCCCGTAGTGCTTTCTCATGAGGGATTTAGTTACTTTGGAGCATGTATTTTTTTTCACGGTTTAACACATTCCCCATGTGTCTGAGTATCACGTCTGTGACATGCTTTTGTCAAAATACCCCAAGAATCAAAAAGTACTTCACACTTTACACCCTCTGTTTTAACCTTTGCTGAAATTTACTTGTTATGAGGTGCAGGCCTGTCTCATGCAAATGGCCCACTCCTCCCCCATCACCTTTACTGCATGGCCACTGCCAAGTACAGCTTTCATCACCATGACGACAAGGGGCAACTTGTTGAGACCCAAGTATAAAAAAGTGAAACCCCACAAAGATTGCATCAATTGTATTTTCCCTCTCAGAGTCAGGAGTTCATCAAGCAGTCAAATTCCATTTGTCAATTAGTGTGTGGATCAATGTATCGCCAGTATACAAACACCCAGCCTCGCTGCTAAGTCATGGATGGAGAAACCCTGTCTTTATTATATGAATTAGCTCCTCTCTTACCTTACATCCATCAAGTCATTTTCCTTACCGCTTATCCTCACTAGGGTCACGGGTGTGCTGGTGCCAGCTATCTTCGGGCAGGAGGCGGGGTACACCCCGAATTGGTCGCCAGCCAATCCATCCATCCATTTTCTTTTACCGCTTCTCTTCACTAGGGTCACGGGCGTGTTGGAGCCTATCCCAGCTTCAGTACACCGGTCGCCTGCCAATCTCAGGGCACATAGAAACAAACAACCATTCGCACACACATTCACACCTACGGGCAATTTAGAGTCTTCAATCAACCTACAACGCATGTTTTTGGGATGTGGGAGGAAACCGGAGTACCCGGAGAAAACCGACACAGGCACGGGGAGAAAATGCAAACGCTACACAGGTGAGGCCGGATTTGAACCCAGGCCCTCAGAACTGTGAGGCAGATGTGCTAACCAGTCGCTCCACCGTGCCACCCTTACCTTACAATCCAGCAAAATTTAGAATGGGCATGCTCAAAGACACGTTTTCATAAGTTCATGCAGCTCACAAATATTTATTTGGTTGTGTGATTTCACACTTGCTGTGTTGGCAGGTACTCCACAGACATTTAAAAAGTCAGTTTATCATAAAACAGTATGTCTCCCTGAATGAGTAAGGAGTGTGGTTTTAAGACCTGCTCTAAATCTTTAGTGCCTTGAAATAATTTGAGAATCAGGGAAAAAGATAAAATATCATGTGACATGACTCACACACCATTTCACTCCTTCCTCTCCTCCTTAATCTCCTCATGCTGTCTTCCTCGCCTCCTTACACCTGCCGTGTATCCTTATCTTCTCCCAGGCTTCCTCAATCCCTCCTTCAACTTTTCACTTTCTCCTCACCTCCTTTTTTCTTCATTCCTTTGGTCATTCCTTATCTCCTAACTACCTTCTCTCCCTGACCTCCAAACAGCACTCACCACTTCATTTCTTCCTCACTCTCCTCATGCTACTTCATCCATCCTCAACACCTCACTTCCTTACTTGCAACACCTCACTTCCTTCTTTGCCTCTGTGCCCCCTGTGTTGCCCGGAAGCTCCTTTGCTTGTCTGACTTGTGTTCTTCTCTTCACTCTCCCCTTCCTGAGTAATTGAAGTAATTTCCCACCTTGTCTATGATAAATGTGTCCCACTCTCCTGCCGTGCCCTTTGACGTAAACCGGTCTAATTAAAGAAAACATTCCATGATTGCCTATTTTTCCTGGAGCGTGACAACCTATTATTCTCCTCAGCACCTGATTAGAGCGTTATTATGCTTAGATTTAGATTGATTTAAGCGGGCAGCCTAATAAAAGACTACTTGAGCATGATTTAACGTGGGGGGACTGCAGGTTTCGAAGCCAGTCACCATGTGTAATTGTTATTACTGCTTCATGATCAGAGCCGACTGGTGGGGAGAGTGGAGAAATTGAATTAGAAAATTAGAAGGTCATTCGCTGTACAACAGGTGACATTTTGGGACATTCTTGCCACAATTGAGCTGTCAGGAGCAGCGGCAGATTTGTCTGGAACAATAAATCACATCCATCACCGCCAGCAGAAACTGACATATTTCTATCAAAGCAAGATTAATGTCTCCATCAGCAGCAGCTCACAATCAACAGCAAGAACTGAATGCAGATTGTGCCTATTGCTGTTTGTGTTGTGGGGTGGTGACCTCCTTTGACTACCCTTCTCTTGGAGGTCACACTCGTGTCAGCGTATTCTCAACCAGCTGATGAAAGTTTCGATCACCAGTCAGGTGCTACTCTAGAACATGTGTGTTAACTAACATCAGAGCCCAATAGCTTTGTCCCTGCTTGGATCTCATTAGCATATTGACTGCTCACTGACGCAGCTGTGTAGCATTTTGATAAATGACACGATTAGAGCTAAAATGAGCAATTTGACACAGGCCATGCCACCAGAGTGCCGAGGTTTCGCCAGCTTTGTCGGGGCTGAGGGTGAGAGCCGGGTGGGACGGTTGGCGTTTGAATCGAGTCAGTCCATATTTAAAGTGTGAAAAGTAGTGGTGTCACATCAGCATACTTTGACGATACGTTATATGAACTTACTTTTTTACTGTGTCATTGTGAGGAGTGATGGATTTGTACAGAGATAGAAGCTTGATTCATAGAGAACACATGTTAAACCAATCATCTGTCCATCCATCCATCCATCCATCCATCCATCTAAACTGGTGCCTTAAAATACGAGTGAGCCGACAAGTTTTTCTCGATATAAGCTGTCATTCGGTCGAATTTTTTGCTTTGACTTGAAAGAAAAAGTCAAGCAAGCAGGCAACAGTTTAACAGATAGTGAATAATTCTTCAAAAAAGAGGCCTCAAACTTTTTATTGCCACCCCCAGTTGAAGCTTACTGTCAAACTAAACAAAACAAAGACATAAAATATTGTTTTTAGAAGTTGTGTATTTAAAACAACCACATAGCTTTGCCTTAGTAAAATCCATTTAGCTTAATCCTCTCAAACAATATAAAACGTCATAGACAGGCTAATGAATAACATCAATGTTGCGGTGTTATATCCCTTTAAGTAACAGCTTTTCAAACACAAATGATGGTGCTACACGTAAATACAAAATATACTGTAACAATATGCACAGGCATACATTTTTTTTATCCTCTGCGAAAAACGACTAATACTACTGGGGCTTACGAAGTAGTTTTGACCGGCTCCATGTACTGTATATCCATGTCTGTATTGTACTGCCCTCAGGTGGCCAATGCGCACACGCTAGAAGGAGCAGCACAATGTCCATTGAATTGAAGCAGAAAAATGTGTCTAAAACCTTTTTAATTCTTTACATTCTATGAAATTGTCATTACTGTATTTTTCCTTATAAAGTACTATATTATTGATTGATATTTTTCTTAATAAAAAGCAAAATGTTTTGGGGAGGAGACTGGAACGAATTTTTTGGCAGTTTTGTTCATTTCAATGGGGAAAGATGACAAGATACGAGTTTTGAGTTACAAGCATGGTCACAGAATAAATTAAACTCGTATCTCAAGGCTCTACTTTATGTTACTTTGCTAAGCCTGGTCAGGGTACCTTGTAATGTAAAAATCTTAATCCATATTGTTTTTTTTCTGTTTTACGTTTCATGCCATAAGCATTTTAAAAAAATGATGTAAGCCTGCTTTGTTTACTGTCTGACTATGATAGATTACGCTAACCCTAACCCTATGATGGTATGCTAGACTCGTGACACCTGACTCAACGGGCTGCATCATTTTCTTTGATGTCAACCTGACTCTCCGAGCTGCATGTTTTATTTTATTTTATTAAATTTTTTTTTTGATAACCGCAGTTGGAGTGCTGTTGTAGAATTTTACATTCCCATCCCCCAAAAACAAGAACACATAGAACACATGGTCGTCATCGACTTTTATGTGAAAGTGACTTGATGGGCTGTTTAAAATAGTGTTTTAAATTTTTTTGTGATCATTTTCAAAAAAAAATTCTTACCTTAACATTTATTTCAAGTTTTATGATTGTAAACTGAGAGAAAGAGAGACAGAGAGAGAGAGAGAGAGAGAGAGAGAGAGAGCGCAAGGGAGATCGTTTGAAACTATATCAAACTCATGAACAGGCAGAGGAATCACAATGAATCGAATGTGGAGTTTATGGACAGATGAAGAAATTAAAATAAATGACGGCTGAGAGCATGGGGAGAAATCATGTATGCATGATGTTTATTAATTCTTTTGACAAATTAGATGCTGCAACAGCTGGCTGCACGTTAAAGGCGGACATTAAAAATAGAGATGGTTTCTTAAAGGATTAATGACACACTGGAGATGGCCATGAGCTCTCACTCAAGACTTCATTATTGCAATTAATGGGTCCCTCTACTACTTGACCTGGCAGTCAAAATTAGTGGCAAGAAACCTTTAAGTCATATGGATTAAATGCCAGAGCTGCAATGGAGAGCAAGTATGTATCTGAAGAGAAGAGGCTGAACATATTAGAGGCAGAAGACAAATGAGGCGGCATTGACTATTGTGATCTCTGTGAAGGAAAATGGTGATTAAAACAAAAAATGCAATCAGAGTATGTAGATGTATATACAGTACTTGTAGGTAGTTGATTTATATCAACCAACTTCTACGCCCAATTTATTAAGTCTTTGACCAGCTCTTTGACGACCACTTAAAATTTACAGTTGAAGGTTATAAATAATGCTTTTACTTTTATTTTGAGCAATTTGTTGAGCAAATAAAGAAAAACAACTCATCATATCAACTTTTTATATCAGTTTTGGGCCATACTGGTAATAGGGGATGGGTGACATAGTCATAAAGCCTAAAAAATGGTGCGTACCATGAAGATCTCACAATTCGATTCGATTTTCATGCTTTATGTTGCGATTCAATTTGATTTTGATTCTTTAGGTTTTGATTCGATATTGATTTAAAGGCCTTGAAATATCTGTCACTGAGACATTCACTTTTCTACGAATTCTCCCCATATTTATATGATTTATATCAATCAACTTCTACGCACAATTAAACCAATTCAGGGTGTACACCGTCTCCTGCCCGATGATAGCTGGGATAGGCTCCAGCACGCCCGCAGCCCTAGTGAGGAGAAGCGGCTCAGAAAATGGATGGATGGATGGATGGATGGGCTTTGATATCTATTCAGCAAGATATATTTATTTAATTCCCATGTTAACATGTAGTATGTCTGAAAATAAGATTTTACACAGTCAGAATCAGAATCAGAATCATCTTTATTTGCCAACGATGTCCAAAAAACACACAAGGAATTTGTCTCCAGTAGTTGGAGCCACTCTAGTACGACAACAGACAATCAATTGACAGAGAACACTTTTGAGACATAAAGACATTGACAAAAACAATCATTGAGCAATAAACGGTTGCTAGTTATCTGGTAATGCCGGTACAAATTATTATTATTATTTTTTGACAATTGTGCAAAAAGATGCAGAGTGCTCTAGTACTTAGAGCAGTTCGAATGACTAATCTCGCAATAGTCCGGTGCAATGTCCATTGTGTATTACCATATTTGTGCAGATGGAGTACAAAGTAAAAAATACATGACAGTTCAATATAAACTCTGAAAAAGTAAATTGCATGTAATCTAATAATTTTCTAAATTTTTCCTCCTGGAAATTGATGAAAATAAAAATTCTGTCAGGCACAGCTTAGAAGAGACCTGATTTATGTCTATTTCCTCTGTTCCGGATTTACATGGGAATCCAAAATGATCCCTATATGTCAGATTTATTATTTTTTTAAATTGTTCTATTTAATATTGTACATTAAACTCATGATCACGGATATCTCTTAAAAGTTGAAGGCATTGGCATCACGCTACTGCTAATTGCTTTGGTCACTATTTTGTTTTTGTTTGGTCAAGTGCGGCCTTCATCTATTCAACGCGAAACACACGCAAAGCGCCCCCCCCCACTGGCCAGGCGATGAATCAATTCAGAGGATTTGCTAAATCAATATCGAATTGTGGAGGGAAATACTGCGATGCATCGATTAATCGATATTTGTAGCCACCCCTAATGTACATTTGTATACATCTTATGTACTGTATATCAAAATATATGATGGCAATAACTAAGAAATTGGTGCCGTGATTGCCGCTCACAGGGAGCATTTATTTACTTATTAGTTAATATTAAAACATGTCCAAGTACGTGTTCTGCCACAATATCTAACAGTGATATTACATTATGCACACAATGTTGTTGTTGTGACTTTCGACTTGTTCCATCGGGTCATCAGTAAGTCACTTGGATGATTTGTTTGGCACAGTCTTTACATCGGATGCCCTTCCTGACACAACTCATTTTTATCCAGTTTGGATGAAAGGCAGCAACATGTACCACTACCCAACCAGTGTTAAAATCACACAGCATCCAAACATTTATTTTATATAGGACCACTCATTGTGTGATGAGAAAAGGAGAAAAAAAGCAAAGCAATGTACTATAACCTATTCGAGGCTTTGTAATTAATTTATTCAATCAAATGTTAATTTTCTATCAGGCTACTCCATACACAAATAGACAAACAAAGTGCAATTATAGGAATATTTCAAGCTGCATTTTGAGCTCATAATATGCGGCAGGTGCTAATGTGTTCATTTAGAAAATTTAATTACAGAAACATTAGAAACAGATACCGTTAACAAAATAACACATTGAATTGTACTTTTCTATTCGTGTACTATTCTTGGGCACAGCAATAACAATAACACCGATGCACAGAGTGATCTCGCCACGCCACAATTTTAGGCTAATGACGTAAAAAAAAAAAAAAAATCACGATTCTTGGACTGCTTTATGGAGAGTTTTCTTTTAAAAAAACTGCCCGATGGAAGTGTGGAGATACAGTAAGTGTGCAGTACTTGTGAGCACATTGTGTAAGACTGCCTACACTATCACCTTAAGGCTTAACATATTGCATCAGAACTAATGTTAGGTGTCAACCGTTCTATTGTGAGCAAGGTTACTTTGTCTTCGTCACTGGCTTGAAGTGGACAAGAAATAGTCTTTGAGGTTTTGTGATAGGGTTGCATATTTTAAAGGTTTTTTTCTTGTCTCGGACTTGACTCCCAAAAGTCTTGGTCTGGTCTCGGTCACCAGGTCGAGACCAGCGCTGATCTGCTTTTCCTCAACTTTATTAACGTGGTAATAAGGAGAAGCACTGGGTAAAACAACAAGTACCTTCAATTCATGTGTGACTAACCCCCCACTATCCCTGTAATGACTGCAACCTTTGCGGTGCCGTGACTGAGGTGCAACTGACAACGCCACCCAACCCCCCCACGAGCGAAACTGAGCGAGGAGAGCCCAGACGTCTGCTATCTCAATTAAATTTGGTTTCCTCAACTACAAACAACAACATGCAAAAGAAAAATTGCAAATTCTGTGGTCTTCGACTCAAGCAACGGGGACAAAGTCAAACTTTAGCAGGCATCTTGAAAAAAACCCACAGCTAAGCTAACGTTAACTGTAAGTAACACTAGTGAATATGATTTTGTCGTTCTGAGATTAATATTTCTGGAAAGAGGTTTTAATTCCCCTTTAAAATTGGATTATTATGAGACCCCACCGTGCACATTTAGCTCATAAAATGCTGCAGTCTCTTATGTTTTTTTTAAATGCAACCAAGCTCGTCTTTAAATCTTCATTAAATACATACAAGGATTTTTTTTTTTGGGCAAGCATTTAGTTTAAAAAAAATTAAGATTTGTGACTTTTGAATGTTGTGCTTTGATACAGTTGCAGACACTGTTTTTGGCTGTCAAATGTTTTTAAAAGAAACAAAGTTGTCATGGTTTTTAAAATGTATTTTTATGGTCTTGGTCTTGTCTCTCTCTTGCTCTTGTCTCGGTCTTGGCTTGTCTCAGTCTTATGTCTTGACTTGGTCTCATATTCAGATTCAAGCTTTTAAAGGACTTATTGAGTTAGAACCATGAAAATATTGTCAGCTCACAATAAAGCTTTAAATCATATTTGTACAATTGCACTTTGTAAAAATTGCACTAATTTGTTAGTGGACGGGAAGAATATTGTGAAACAGTGTTTATATACGATGGACGTATAGAGCCAGATGGGCCACTATTTTGTTTATGTGCAGATTCAGAGTGTACATTTCTATTTATTACCGGAACAATGTTTTGTATGACGTTCAAGCCGATTTTAACAAGTAACCATTCTTTTAATTAAGGGGGCAGCCAGAAGTACTTCATGTGGTTGCAGACTAAAGTTGGTTCATCAGCAGGCCAGCCCGAGCTGCCGTGAGCGAGCCCCAGGTGAGTCGTGCTGCATGCAGACACAAGCTAAAGCCAACAGGCCCAACGACCCCTTAGTGTCTTCCCATCATTGCGGTGTGGTTTTTTTCGTGCTTCAGGCATTAAGCAGTCCATTTGGATGGGTGATCATGAACTAGTAGCAATAAAGATGTTGAGCAGAGTTAAATGGACGTCCAGACTCCCACCCCGTGTTAACAGCTGTAAATTATAGTGTTAGTGTAGGTGCCAGCTTCGTGTCTCCAAATGCTATAAGGTCATTTGCTCCACGAGTGTACTCTGGGCTTGCACAATTACGAGAATTTTCAGTTGGAAACTTTCCATGGGAATTTATGGGAATAAACAAGAACAAACCAGGAATGAAAAAAAAAGAAATTCAAAATTCCCCATCATAACTTCCCATTTAAATTTTATGAAAATGTTCCATCCCTTCCAATCCATACTTTTGTGACGTCCCTTCCCACGCGCTTTGAAGTCCAACATTGCGGTTTCTTGCATGTGAAGCCTGCCTCATGTGACTCGACTGCTTGCAACCGGGAGGCCAAATGTGCTCAAATGTGACCGTGACATGCTGATTGATGAATGTGTCACACAAAGTCGGTGGTGCCTTTCTTTAAACCCTCACCCGCCTTTTTGGTCCAAGGGTCCAACTAGTTTATTCTAATGATGCACACGTCCTTGTATAACACACCACCCCTCGCTGCTCTTCTTGTGTGCAGATTAACAACAAAGTCGATTATTTTTTTGTGTTTGTTAATTTCTGGCAAGGGTGCCTTCTTGATGCAGCAGCGGGTCGGTTCGTCACTGTTGAACCTGTGCCAGATCTAATTCTGTTATCTCTCGCTTCGTCGTTTACGCAAATTAATTTGCACAATTAGCCCTCTACTGGCCTTTCATGAATTATGCACAAGAGGCTGCCAAAAATGAAAAAAATCAAATTTCAGAAAAATCAAATTTCCCTGCTGCAATACAAAATTAGGAAAGGTAAATGAATACAAACAAACACTATTAAGGCTAAATGATTTTTTTATTTAAATTGAAAACCCCCCCAAAACAAACAAAAAACAACAACATTAACCCAACAACAAAAACTTTAATATAAGCATATTATAGACATTTACTTACTTACTTATCACCAGATAAAGACACAACTTTGAGGACCTTTAACTTTATGCAAAACCCATATACTGTACTTGTATTATTATTATTACTTTAGAGATGTCATAAGATTTATATTTAATTACTGTTACGTATAATTACTGTTTTGAAACGGGAGCAGGCACTGTGCTTGAGAGTGTCCATTAGACTAATTATTTTTTTTTTAATCACTGCCATTGACCCAAGATTTTCCTTAACCTGCTTTATGATGATATTAGTTTAGTTGTGGAAGTGGAATATTTTCAATAATTAAACATGTATTTTAGTGCTAAGATGACACGAATGGACGCTTTTATACAAAGAACTCACAAGGTAAATCATTTACTGTTGTGTAAGTAAAAACACTGTCAGGAAAAAAGTAATTGGAATTTACTTTTCTTGCTGAATATTATTTAAAGTGAATTTTTGCATTTAATGAAAATGAAAGTGTTGCTTTTGTTAAGGATTTTTAGAACTAAATGGCTGTGTACGGTGAGGAGTGACTTTTCTAAAATGAGCTGCTCTTATACAAACCAGCAGGGGGCGACTTGCCTCCACTGCTGATTGTTTCTGTCGACTGTCCAGCCCTTTTTCTTGACATGAAGCCACAGAGTGTCATTAATGGCTGCCTTTCCATCAGTCAGTTTTAATGAGCTGATTGCAAACGGAAATTGAGGTTTGGACAGTAACTGAATAACTGAATAAGCAAAGGAGGGTGGGGGGCATCCCATCCTCCTCCTTGGCATTAGCTTTAAACATCGTTCAAAGCACATTTTTCCCCCCACTAAAAAGAGACCATTAAGCACCAATAAGTGGGATCCATACGATCTTCCCAATAATGACATGTAATTTAGTGACAGTTATGTGTCCTTACGCAAATGTATGGAGGTGGCCTCTCCCCTGTAAGTGCCCGCTAACTCAATTGTGTTTGTGTATTTCTTCAGCTCTGGGTTTCATGTCCATTAAGAGCGCAGGGACAGTGACTGAGGAACGTAATGGTGCTCTGTGGCACCGCATAAAACCCGTCTCCCAGCTTCTAAAAGAACCCTGACTTGTTAATTGTATCTTCTATTACACGAATTGTGCATAACTTTTCCAGGTTTATTAGGTTAACAATCGAGGGAAGTGTTCTGGAAGGGAGCTTGTATTTCAAGAATGCGTGTTGTTTGGAAGATTTCACACTCAAAAAAGATTTTGTCTTGTGTTTGGAAGCCTCAGAGTTTCTCACGTTGTTGTTCGTGTCAGTTGAGGAAAGTGATAACCAGGAAGAGGTCAGAGGTCCGTTGGATGGTGGCAACTAATGTCCCATGTTGCATTTTTTAGATTTGTCATAACCTAAAAAGGTACTGTGTTCCAACCCTGCTGAGAACCTTTTCATTTCATCCAGCCGTGGTCAGTCCAGGTAAATCCTTGTAGGATTCTTATTGTGATTGACCCCAAGTGTACAAGTCCGCATATAGTGATATGTGAGGACATGAATGAATTGTACACAATGCAACCTGACAGACAAACTATAACAAAAGCATATCTTCCGTGTCAGTAATGTTTGAAGTCGATTACAATAATGTTTGTACTCTATACTACATGGCTGAGATCATATGAAGGATGGTGGTTGTGGTCCTGATTGATTGTGATAGTTAAGCTAACGTAGCTTTAATAATATTTGTTCGGGTTTCGATTTTGTATTTTAGACGCCTGAAACCAAAATACGAAAAATCATGCAATGTTTCATTCCTTTGTGTTAGATTAAATGCAGCAAAATAAATACTCATATTTGAAAATGGAAAGAACGAATGATACACGGATTCGGCTAGACGTGCCCGGCAGACATTGCCTGATAAAGAGGTTTATCTCACCTTTTTTATGGTGTGTTTTTCGCTGTCATAACTTCTCTGTTGGGTCTGGGCCTAAGTAAATGCGAGGTGGCATTTTTTAAACAAGGCTAACGAATGAACCCCATATCAAATGGCCGGTGACAGTGATGCATGGTCTTGCAGATGAGCTCTGAAAAACTGATGGATCTGTGACGGCAACAGTGCTTACATAAACTAATGCATGTAATTACATTTTCCATTCCCACTCTATTGTGGGGCATCTTATTACAATATCATTAGAGCAAATGGACTGCAAAAATGTTGTTTTATTTAGTCTGCATTTTTACACAGAAATGTTTCCCATTAAGGAAGTTGTCTTTGTAAACATCAGTGTATGATTAAGTGACACGTGTGTACTACACCTCAGTAACATTCATGAGCGAATGAACTTAGACTCTCAGGTGACACATTGTTGTTCTTTGTGTGTGTTTGCATGAATTTAGCACACACTGAGCTGTAGTGTGTGTGTTCTGCGTCCGTGGCCTGCTGCATACTTGTTAACCTTGGACTATGTCTGTATGCTGAGACATGCACATTGGCGCTTGGAATTTAGCGTTGCGGTTGTGTGCGGTGTGTATTTATATGCGCATACTGCTCCCTGGCTTGCTGTCTCTGGGAGTGTGTGTGATGTCGCTGCACGTTGGGAGCTCATTAGGGGAGTGCCAGGGGAGCCGTGCCGCCTCAGACACCCCAACCCAACCCAAGCTCTCCCCGGCCCGGCGTGCCGCCTGGCCAGGCCTTCAGCCCTTCATCTGTACGCGTCACAGTGAAGATATGCTGTCACACCCCGGGTGACGGCCGCGCTTCAAACCGCTGTCAGCCGTGTCTGTCACATGTCGCAGAACTTTGGGAATGAGAATGGAAATTAGCCTTTGAGGTCATTTTTCAGTTTGAATTTACACACTATGTGCTTATTTTCCTCCACGAAAAGCTTGGTTTTAGTGGACATTTAATTTACAGTGTTATAAATAAAGATGTGGATGGTGAGTAGTTTTCAGTAAAAGGGATGAAGGCTTTTTGATGTGGACCAAGAGTCCTTCCTCTGCTTTAATATTGAATATCAGCATGTCTAAATGAGGTGGCCGCATAAACCTTTCATCATGGGGGAGGATAATCTCTGCATTATTAGTGTCCATACCAATCTTCTCCCTAGCAGAATTTTCCCTCCGGACTCTCATGAAGGTTCCAGCTGAAAATCAGAGAGATCTTTTTATCATTTTTTTTTTGTTTATATCCTTTTTTTCTACTTTTATGCTGAACTACATTTGAATCTGTTGCAAATGAGGAAATTGGGTCACAGCAGAATTAGCAAGAGCAAGAAAAAACAGGCTGTGAGTGGAGCCTGTACAGTATAAAAAGAACTGAGCAATGAAACCTCATCAATCTGCTTTGTTATCCATAGTCCATCACGCTGGCTGTTGGTTCTGAATGTGGTTTTGGGTCATCCCGAAACACCACTGGCTGGAGGCGTGATAATGCGTTTTTATTATTACATTCACAGCTGGATTTGTCTGCAGCATCCTTGTTAGCTGTGAGCACATTTGAGGGATCACTGGGCCGATAGAAGATATTTGTGGATGCACTTTAATATACAGTATCCAACTCGTGGTTTCTAGGCAACAGTTTGGTAAAGTTACTGTGGAAACCAACAAATGGCAGAATATTAAAAAAAAAAAAAAAAAAAACTCCGACTTTTGTCTTCATTTATGTAATGTGAGGGATCAGTGTACTTGCTTGAGGAGTGACCGTGAGCGCCTGTGTAAAAATACGCTGTAGTCAAATTAAAAATGGTGACACTACAGACTGAAGCAGGAGCTCTGCCTCTGCCTGTGTTTGACAAATGAGACTTTCATTGGATAATTATCGTTTTCAGGATCGCAAACGTGTGAACAGGATTTGTCACTGTCACATTGTGTGGTTAAGGGCATATTAATCAAGTGATTAATTGCCAGATACTACCCGCTGAATGGGACCCATGTTCCCATTCAAACGCTACTTTTTTTGTCTTTCGTTGTTTGATGCCTGCACTTTGGCTTTTGTTTGTGGGGACGGCTGCAGAGATTTAACTGGCACGTCTGGGGGCAGCCTGACACTTTAAAAACTGTTTGATATTTTCATTTGCAAATAAAGAGATAGGGTATCACATTTTTTTTCCTCATTTCAATTTATTTGACTTAAAAGAACAAATATTTATGTGTTTCACGACTTATTTCAATGTATTAGGCAATCATTGACTCGCTATCTTGCTACAGCTGTAATGTGCAAAGTCCTATTTCTTTCAAAATGAATCAGGCCCTTCATTTATTCAACATGTATCTGAAATTGTTTGTCACTGAGACTTAAAAAATATAATACACTTTAATACTCCTAATAATTAACAAATGTAGTTTTATTTTAAATCAGTCAGTTCTCAAAATGCCACTAGAGGGTGGTAAGATGATGTGTGATGTAGCTTTCACACACGCACACGAATTCAAAACTTCACACACATACACCACACACACACACACACACACACACACTAAAAACTCCTAACACACGCACACAGACACACACGACTGGATACACGACCCCCCCGCCCCCCTCCACTCACACACACACATACATACACGCTTGTGTTTGTGCTCTACTTCAAAAAGAAAAGAAACGGAATTGGTTGTAATTGGGCCTTTTTGCTCTCCTCCAACTCTGCGACACTTCCCTCAACCTCTCGTCTTGGATGCACACTTTAGTTTTGACAAATGTTATATTTCTGTTAAATAGTTAATGGTGGTACAGGACGGTGCACCGCACACATCAAAGGGCATACATGAATACATAGCGCTCATGTTATTTCTTGTTCTGTTTAGTCTCCCAGGGAGAGAAATACCACTCGGAAAGATCCTCCTGTTTTTTCTTCCCCTTGCCCTTAATAAAGCCTAATTTTGCTTTTCCTAAAGGTAAAGCACCTCGACGTGCAAATGAGGGCAGAAAAAAAAAAAACGGGGCTGTGCAAACGAGGGGGCCGAGCCGGATGATCTGAGAATGTTAAGAGGCACGCTTTGAAGAAAATTCCATCAAAAGGAAAACAATAAGTGAGATGGCGTTCACATAGCGAGCCGCGTTAAATACCTCGTGTGGTTCGGGAACCCTTGAAATCTCAATTGGCGCCATTAACCGGCATCTGGAGAACAATGAGTTGGATCGGTGGGAGGTTTATAAAAGGCTTTCAGCACTTCCTCTACATATTAGGCTGCACACCTTGCTCCCCAGCTGGGAAAGCAACTCAGCGCTTGATTTGGGATATTCCATTTGTCATCCTAATGTTTCTTTAGGTATCTGTGCTAAAGCCCTTCAATTTCTCTTCCTTGCAGTTGTGAATGGCAGCCTCACAAATGCACGTATTGATGTGCACATCCGTTTCTCCTGTGGTGACAAGTCAAATTTGAGGTCAAACGACCTGATGAGAAAATCATGTAGCTGCGCAGAGGAGGTGCTTCCTGCCTCTTGTCTATAGCAGCAGATGCCACGAGGAGCTGGAGACGGCTTTCTTGCTGACATCTTCTCCAACCTGCTGTGACACAAATAGACTTGCTGTCACATGATGTACTGGCACTGACATGTGAGGGCAGGCAGAGAAATAGGAAGAGGTCCTTATTTAGAGCCAAATGCAGAAAAATGTGAATTACGAGTTTAATTCTTTGCGTGAAAATGCTCCTAACTCAAATAACTCATATCTCAAATAAACTCTTAAATGCATCGATTTTTAATACTTGAAGTCAACTAATCGCTAATCATGTGTTTTTGGAGCTTTTGACTCGCCCGTCTGCTTGTTGCCAGGACTTAACACTCTGGAGCAACGAAATGTCCGGCCAACAAGTTGACACAAAATATCTAATAATGCACAGACAAAAACTCTGTGCTAATGAGAACTTTATTTATCGTACAATTACAGTCGCTCAGGGCCCGAAGTGGGAGACCAACATCAACTCCATCCTCAAAAACGCCCAGCAGAGGATTCTGAGGAAGCACGGCCTGCCACAGGAGCTGTTGAGGCAGTTCTACAAAGCAGTCATCGAATCAGTCCTGTGTTCATCCATCACAGTCTGGTTTGGTGCTGCCACAAAAAGGACAAACTCAGACTGCAACGGGCAATCAGGACTACCAGAAAAATGGTCGGTAGCCCCAACCCACCCTTGAGGACTTGCATGCTGCCAGAACTAAGGGCATGCAAAATCCTCTTGGACCCTCCACATCCTGGTTACCACCTCTTCCAGCTCCTTCCCTCAGCTAGGCGCTATCGATCAAGGCAAAATAAACCAGCAGACATTCCAACAGCTTCTTCCCTCTTGCCATTAAAATGCTAGAGACTAAGTAACGCTCACTCTACACACTCTAAGTTTGCTCAAAAGTATTTATTGTGTAAATGGCTGTCTTTTGTCGTACTAGAGCCACCAGAGACAAATTCCTTGTGCTTTTTTGACATACTTGGGAAATAAAGCTTTTTTTTAAGCTTTCAATCTGATTTCAAGCTTTCATTCAATGGACATCTTCTGGTTCTTTTTCTCAGCACTCACTTTCTCGGGACCCATGGTTAAAATACCTGCACAAAAATTTAAATTGCAATCACAAAACACAACAGTTATCTGCAGTTTCACATTCGGAACTGAGAAGCCAGATGTTGTGAAGTTAGCTCTGGCATCTTGTAAGTCAAATTTTTGCTCACAACAAATTAAAAAAATCAACCAAGCGAAAAGCCCATATTTGAAAAAAACCCTAAATTGAGGCACTGTTAAGTCAAGGCACCACTGTACTAAAAAAAGTTGCTCTGTGAGAGTTAATCTTCTGACCTTCTTCTGAGGTCTGGGACATCCTTTAGGTCAGGGGTCAGCAACCTTTGGCACGCATGCCATGGGTGGTACTCTGTGGCATAAACACTGGCACGCTCGGTGTTAAGCTGCCGTCGACTGTCCCATTCATTGTGTAATGGGAAGGCTTTAGGACTTGGGGGGATGATGTATGTTCTGAGGGGGCGGCAACACGGAATGCCAAGTCGCGCCCTCAAATAGATTTGTTTTTATCCTAGAGCGGCGGCGCGGTGACGTCAGCAAACGGCTCAAGAGAGGGGCTGGCGGAGTGATTCCTGAATGGTATTTTGGTGGACTTGTACTGTAAACGGCAAGGAGGAAATGGGGAAGGCATAATAATTGAGGTATCCCACTATCCCGAACTTTGTTAGAGTAGAAAAATAATATACTGAGACGTCTCTTGCAGGAGGCTTTCAAACTCCTTTTTCCAAGCTCCTGCTCAGTCTGAAATACACCACGAAGCGGTCCACTCAGCGGGGAAAGCCTGCCGACTTCCTTGAAATCTGCTACCTCCCTCAAAGTTGTTACCACTGTTAAAAATCACGGTAAAAGAAGCAAGGTATCGCATTGCGTATTACATTGCAAAGAAAGCATGGGAAGCCAGACGTATGTGGGTATGTTGGAAATGTTTTTGTATTTTGTGTCATAATTTAACTTTGCCTTAAAGTTGATAATGGTACACTCGTTGAGAAGAAAATTTCAAACTGGCACTTCATGTCACAAAGGTTACCGACCCCTGCTTTCGGTGATTTCACCTCCTCCATAATGATGTCTGTCTCGAGTGTCTTTTAAGCAAATGAGATAAGAATGACCACCGCCCCCCTCCCCCGGGACCTAAAAATCCTCTTCATGACTCAAGCAAGCTTTGTGCGGCAATTGTGTTTGGCATTTTGGCTGTGAAGTCTCGGGCCACAGTCGAGTGCCGCTGGCCGCTAACCGTCAGCTTGCTGACACCGAAGACGTTGACGGGAGCAAAGAGGGGCCAGGTGGAGGTGCAGCTGCCAGGCTCCATTTGTCAACAAGGCCAGCTCCACTTAGTGTCCACTTAGTCATATACACATCCATGGTCATTTGTCTCTTTTGGACTGTCCAAACAAGAGAAGGGTTGTCTTCACGAGTTCATTTACTGCTGTCAAGGTAGATGACCTTCAGGGACGTAAAGCCCGGTGGCGCTCCATTGAGAACTAGTAACCCTCTTTGACTGCTCCCTTTGTATTTGCTCCAATTCGGTTACCACAGTGGTGTGGTGAACTTGTGAGAATGCAGAGGTGTCAAAGGCATTGTAGTACAGGTGTCACATACAGCCTAACTTGATGTCAAATAGGCTGGACCAGTAAAATCATAGCATAATTAATATACATACCATAATGTTCCCACCCCCCCTTTGTTTTAATGTAAAGCAAGACAAGTACAAAAGTAAAATCTCAATATTTACTGAACTATCCTTTACAAAACATTGACACCACCTCAGACTTCTTATGAAAAATGTGCAATTTGTTACAGCTTAATCATCAACATATGTGCATTATAACTGATCACAGTGATTGTGCTGCACTTTAAAGTCACAGGTATTTGGAACTGAAAAATATAGTATCACACTTTAAAAAGAAATAAACTTATGAAGATCTAGGAATTATTTTTACTGCCATTTCTTAATAATTCTCAAAATCAAAATTGACGACTGAACCACACAAACAAAGTGAGAAATATTTCAGCTATTTTGTATGTATATTCTATTTTGCTTAAGTGATGCCTTTTAAGTTCAAAGCCGAAATCCAATGAAGTTGGGACGTTGTGTAAAATGTAAATAAAAATAGAATACAATGATTTGCAAATTCTTTGCAGCCTATTTAACTGAATATGCTAAAAAGATATTCAATGTTCAAACTGATCAACGCCATTGTTTTTATGCAAATATTCTCAAATTTTGATGCCTGCAACACCTTCCCAAAAACCTGTGACAGGGGCAACAAAAGACTGATAAAGTTGAAGAATGCTCAAAAAACACCTGTTTGGAATATTCTACAGGTGAACAGGTTAATTGGAAACAGGTGAGTGCCATGATTGGGTATAAAAGGATCGTCCCCGAAAGGCTCAGTTGTTCACAACCAAGGAGGGGACGAGGTTCACCACTGTGTAAACAACAGCGTGATCCAATGCGGGCGTTGTCGGCCGCGCGACCGCAGGAGTATAAAGATATATATACTCATTCACACTTCCAGTGGATATGAAAAGTCTACTCATTCATGTTCAAATGTTTTTGTGATACAAAAAAAATTGACCAAGATATATCATTTTGAAGCCTTTTCAACCATTTATGTGACCTATAACCTGTACAACTCAATGGAAAAAAATAGAGAGGGGAAGTAAAAATAAACAACTGAATTAATGTGGTTGTACATGTGTGCACACCCTCATAATTGGGGATGTGGCTGTGTTCGGAATTAACCAATACCATTCAAACATGTTAAGTAAACAAATACCTGCCACCATTTAAAGTGCTTCTGATTAAGGCAAAATAAATTCCAGTTGTTCTGGTAGGCTTTTTCAATTTTTGCTTTCTAGCAGAAGCCTGAAGGTTTTGTGCAAATACCGTAATTTCTCATGTATAAGGCGCACCCCCCCTCCCAAAAAAAATTGTCAAAAGTCAATAGTGCGCATTATCCATGGGTGTAGGGGCAAATGGAATTTTTTTTTCACATTTTATAAAAGTATTCCGCTATCTAGTGGTTATGAAAAAGCTGTACACTTTCATTCCAAAATGCCACCGCCACCTCGTGCTTATAAAAATAGTGTAGCCTACACTTTCATTCCAATATGACAGAGGTACGTATGATTGCATATATGTACAGTTGTGCTCATAGGTTTACATACCCTGGCAGAATTTGTGAAATGTTTTTTTTTTTTTTTTTAAATATGACTGATGACTGAACAACAACCATCATTAATTTCTTTATGGTTATGTTTTGTATAATGATAATGATTTTCTGAAATGCTTGATCTTTTAATTTGAATCCCATTAAAATAAAATTAAATGTGTTTCGCCTGGTCCTTCATGTTTTCTTTAAAGAATAGTACTCATCTTACAAATTCTGCCTGGGTAATCAAACATATGAGTACAACTGTGTGTTTTCTAATTTACTAAATAAAAGTAGGGCTGTGAATTTAAAAATAAAAGCAAGTAAATTTAAAAAAGCATTACGTGTTCAAATAAAGTGCTTAACTTCAGAATAATTATTTGAAAAAAAACTAACAAAATACAGATAATCATGTTTTGATCATATGGGTAGAAGCAAAATCATGCATTGAAAAAATGCATTATACATAGGTAGAAAGGTTTTGAGGTAAACTTTGGGGGTGCGTATTCTACATGAGTGCACATTATACATGAGAAATTACGGTACTCACTGCTATTTCTAACTGTTCATAATTCTTTCCTCCTTAACTAAGGCCACAGTTCCAGCGGAACAAAAACAGCCCCAAAGCATGATGCTGCTAGCACCATGCTTCACTGTAAGTAGTAGTAGTAGTAGTAGTAGTAGTAAGGGCGGTGGTGATGAGCGATGTTGTATTTGTGCCATAAATACCTTTTAAATTATGGCCAAAAAGTTCAACCTTGGAATATAACAAAATCTCCCAAACACATTTGGGAAAGTTATGGTTCAATACATTTTCATCTTAATATGAGTTTGAATGTGATTGGAAGGCGGCACGGTAACCGACTGGTTAGAGCGTCTGCCTCACAGTTCTGAGGACCGGGGTTCAATCCCTAGCCCCGCCTGTGTGGAGTTTGCATGTTCTCCCCGTTCCTGGGTTTTCTCCGGGCACTCCGATTTCTTCCCACATCCCAAAAACATGCATGGTAGGTTAATTGACGACTCTAAATTGCCCGTAGGTGTGAATGTGAGTACGAATGGTTGTTTGTTTGAATGTGCCCTGCGATTGTTTTTTATATATCATAACAACTGGCTTTTGAACAGTGATGTGTAGACTTTTTATATCCACTGTGTGTGTAGTTATGCTTTTTTGCTAGAGTAGTAGAGTGACACCAACTACAAGCATCACATTTGTTTTTGTTTTTGCAATAAAGATACAGTATGTAGGTTAATTGAAAACTCCAAATTGTCCATAGGTGTGAATGTGGATACATTTTTGTGTATATGTGCCCTGCGATTGACTGGCGACTAGTCCAATGGGTGTATGTGTGCCAGCAGGGATAAGCTCCAACTCACCCGCGACCCTAATGAGGACAAGCGCTGTAGAACATGGATGAAATTCCCCTTTGTGTGATGCTGTTTTAAATGATATAACAAGTTTGACGTGATGCCAAAAAGAATATTGCTAGCCATGATGTCCCCTAGGCAGAGGCTGAGCTGCACTGTATTTGTTTACAGACTAAAAGGGTGGCTATAGCCTGAGGTAGTCATATTTGCTTTCTCTAACCTAATATGTTACATGTGGGAACTTACGTTGGGCCTCTGTAGCATACCAAACATTCCGGACTGAAAAAAATAACTGAAATATGAAAAAGTATGATTACCATTATGAATGTACCATCAGCCCACTGGTGCTTATACAGATTCATCGCAGGCACAGAAAGAACATTATTTGAAGTACTTTTTACTGAAAGACCTGAAATGAAAATCACATCTTCATTCTCCAGAACTAATCTGGATGGTGCAGTTGATAGTGACTTAATTTAAATTCCTACTACATTGATACATTACCTCCTTTTTAGGGTTGGGCATGTTTGAATTTGAGCGATACCGGTCGCGATTCCGGTTCCGCATTTCGATTCTGGTTCCAAACGATTCTCGATTCCGATTCTTTTAGGTGGCTGGATCAAAAAGGTTTGCACGGTTTAATTAAAGAGTTTCCAAATTATGAACATCTAATTTCCCAGCAGCCTGCAGTATAGACTAAAATGAACATTTAACTCGGGTTCCTTTATAATTTAATAGTATCAATATCAAACTTACGAACTAAGAGAAAATGTGTGTGGAACTAACCCAAATTGACTTAATATTCATTAATGAATGTTTCAGCTAAAAGTTAAATTTAGCATTGTTAAAGTAATTATTTATTATGTCAAATGTATATATGTGCATGTTTTAGCTTGACTTCCTGTTTTAAGCATGTAGCCTTTTATTTTGAAGGGTACGCACCGGAACTCAGCATTTTGGCATGAAAGGTAACGTCACACAACACCAGTGAAAAACAAAACTAAAACTAGACGGCAAGAAAAAGAGTAATGAATGGAACCAAATGCTCTGTAAAATGTTAATTCCTTTACCCACCCACCGATGTGGCACAAGGTTAGTGTTTGTGATACTGTGAGACAATGTTTATGTGAATTTTGTCCCAATTCATTTTAATGTGAAGTTGCTAGTTTGACCTTTGGTGACGCTTTAGCTCAATGTTAAGCTTGCAATGTGACTGTTTCTACTTTCTTTCCTGTATGGTAAAGTAATTTATATTTTATTTTTGTGGCAGTCATCAGCTCTTAGTTTGAAGACTAAAATAAACACTGAAAACCATCAGTGCAAGAGTGCAACCCATCGTTTAACTTGTTAGCTGCCTCAATGTTGGCATGTTGGCATAGATGTATTTTATTGTTTCATACTCACCCAATTGACTTCACTGTAGTTCCGCGCGGTGTAGGCTGAGGCTTAGAGCGTGAGGGAGCACGTCAGACTTCTCCACCTCGTGAAAGACTCCTTTTCACGTTATAATCTTATTCCAATTGTTGCACTGAACCGACTGGTCATTTATTTTAACTACAACCCCAATTCCAATGAAGTTGGCACGTTGTGTTAAACATAAATAAAAACAGAATACAATGATTTGCAAATCATGTTCAACCTATATTTAATTGAATACACTACAAAGACAAGATATTTAATGTTCAAACTGATAAACTTGATTGTTTTTAGCAAATAATCATTTACTTAGAATTTTATGGCTGCAACACGTTCCAAAAAAGCTGGGACAGGTGGCAAAAAAGACTGAGAAAGTTGAGGAATGCTCATCAAACATCTGTTTGGAACATCCCACAGGTGAACAGGCTAATTGGGAACAGGTGGGTGCCATGATTGGGTATAAAAGGAGCTTCCCTGAATTGCTCAGTCATTCACAACCAAAGATGGGGTGAGGTTCACCTCTTTGTGAAAAAGTGTGTGAGAAAATAGTCCAACATTTCAAGGACAATGTTCCTCAACGTACAATTGCAAGCAATTTAGGGGTTTCATCATCTAAGGTCCATAATATCATCAAAGGGTTCAGCGAATCTGGAGAAATCACTGCATGTAAGCGGCAAGCCCGAAAACCAACCGAGAATGCCCGTGACCTTCGATCCCTCAGGCCGCACTGCATCAAAAACCAACATCAATGTGTAAAGGATATCACCACATGGGCTCAGGAACACTTCAGAAAACCAATATCAGTAAATACAGTTCGACGCTACATCTGTAAGTGCATCTTGAAACTCTACTATGCAAAGCAAAAGCCATTTATCAACAACACCCAGAAACACCGCCGGCTTTTCTGGGCCCAAGCTCATCTAAGATGGACTGATGCAAAGTGGAAAAGTGTTTTGTGGTTCGACGAGTCCACATTTCAAATTGTTTTTGGAAATTTTGGACGTCGTGTCCTCCGTGCCAAAGAGGAAAAGAACCATCCGGACTGTTATGGACGCAAAGTTCAAAAGCCAGTATACGTGATGGTACAGGGCTGTGTTAGTGCCAATGGCATGGGTAACGTACACATCTGTGAAGGCACCATTAATGCTGAAAGGTACATACAGGTTTTGGAGAAACATACCCTGCCATGCAAGCAACGTCTTTTTCATAGACGCCACTGCTTATTTCAGAAAGACAATGCCAAACCACATTCTGCACGTGTTACAACAGCGTGGCTTCGTAGTAAAAGAATGCGGGAACTAGACTGGCCTACCTGCAGTCCAGACCTGTCTCCCATTGAAAATGTTTGGTGCATTATGAAGCGTAAAATACAACGAAGGAGACCCCGGACTGTTGAACAGCTGAAGCTGTACATGAAGCAAGAATGGGAAAGAATTCCACCTACAAAGCTTCAACAATTAGTGTCCTCCGTTCCCAAATGTTTATTGAATGTTGTAAAAGGAAAGGTGATGTAACACAGTGGTAAACATGACCCTGTCCCAGCTTTTTTGGAAAGTGTTGCAGCCATAAAATTCTAAGTTAATGATTATTTGCTAAAAACAATAAAGTTTATCAGTTTGAACATCAAATATCTTGTCTTTGTAATGTAGTCAATTAAATATAGGTCGAACATGATTTGCAAATCATTGTATTCTGTTTTTATTTGTGTTTAACTCAAAGTCCCAACTTCATTGGAATTGGGGTTGTAAGTTAAGACACCGTTGGGCACAAGCACGTCTTATTGCACGTTCTTCTTCGTTGGTCAGCAGACTTTAGGCATCAAAACTGGGAACCGAAATTTGTAAATGGGAACGATTCCGGGAGAACTGGAATGTTCGTCCCTGTTCCAATCGGTTCTCGATTCTCGATACCGAATCCTACTACTTTTAGCTGTTAAGATCCTAGATTGTAGCTATTCTCGCTCTGATTTACATAGGTGACACACTTAAAGCTTGGCCGAGTTGTTCGGTCACGGAGTGCTTTTTTTGACCATTGATCAGGATTCCATTTAATACATTTAATACTCAGTCTCAGACAATTCATTAACAGACAATTTGATGTTTGATTTTATTTAAACAAAATTAAAACTAAAAGCACGTCTACTTTTCACCTCAGAGTTCTATAATTTTTGAGCCGACCTTTCCTCCCTCTCCTTGCTCTTGATTTCCCCCAAGTGCTGTGTTTTAAGCATGCTTTACTTTGGAAGCAGAATGCTGGCGAGGTCAGGAAGAGCAGAGACAAGCGTCCGAAACGTGGGAGAGTGAAATGAGGTGGCTGTTTATTCTCCCCACCAGAGCTACATACCTTTTTTTGAGTGGCTTTGGAGCGCGGCCTGAAACAACACTAGAGGCCATGTATACAAATTACATGTCTTGCATGGAAAGGAGGGCTGGATGGGAGCATGGCAAAATGAAGTTCCCACTAAAAATAATAGCAACAAGATTTATTTCAATACATCAGAGTCGTTTTAAGAGCCATAGCGACTTCGGAAGATTACAAAATGAACTAAATGGGCTATCTTTTTGAACATGCCTCCTTTTTTTTATACATGTCCATTTTTCCCATCTTTGTGCAGGGTTCATCTGGAGGCTGCAACAGATTATCAAGCTAAACGCTCACGTTTCATTTTGCAGAGGAAATAATCGACGACTTTGATAGATTACAGCCAAGAATAATTGTCCTAATGGAAACAAATATCACAATCGTTCCCTGCATATTTTTCTTGTCTGCCCTCAAAACCAGACAAATAAGAGCAAACGCACACTGCACCGCAATAATAGCAGTAACACTGGTAATAAATGCCACACTGGTCTTGTGGTTTGGCGAAAAATAACAGCCAGAGTGAAATGACAGGATAGCGTTTCCAAAAGAAAGAATGTCATCATTTGCATTGTACAAACTTATTTATTCCTTAGTTTTATTTGCTCATATCAAGGAAATTTAGTGTTTACTATTTTAATTAATTAATTAGTTATAAATGCCTGGTTTATTTGTTGTAAGCACTTTATCTCTACTGCACCCATAACATTGAATTATTATTATCATTATTATTACTATTTTATAGCTTGTTATTTACTTAAGCTAAAAAAAACTGACAATTCCTGGAGTCTTTACAGTACACACATATATTTGCAGCACTACTTTGTGGTCTGAAGTCCCCCCCACTCGTGATTGAATGCCTAGACTAGTCCTGGGGCTGATAGGGGTCAGCACGGAACAGGAAATGGGGGTGGAGGGGGGTTGGTGTGTGCGTGGGGAGAGGAGGGGGCAACTCGGAGCCAAACCAATGATGACCAGTGGGTTGGAAAACATAAGCCCATCCATCATGACAGTCGCTATCTTGTGACCCGGCTCAGGGTGTGAATCGATGTCCGGCGTGTAGCGTTTTGTTGTCGGTGTTGTGAAGTCAACATGGCTGATTGTTGTAATTATAGCCTTTGCAGTTCAGTGAGTGTGAGTGTGTTTGTGTGAGTGTGTAAAGGTGGAATAACAGTGTGGATGATGGCTAGATGAGACTCTATATTTCCTCTGTATGTGTGTGTTTTTGTGTTTGTGTGCAGGCTTTGCATTGTTTGGCAGTCAAACGTTATATTAGTGGTGCGTTAGGCTTTGACACACCCCAACTGTCCTCTGCAAGTACGCAGGTTTGTGACTATTTTAGATTCTCCCTTCAGTCTGCGGTGGGCTGAGATAGAACCGCATCGCCTTTGCAAAGCGCTGTGTGGTTATTTTCACTGACAAAACACACACAAACACACACTCGGAACATTCAGCGTCTTGCGAAGAAAGACAAACTCGGTGCTGCAAGAACAACAAGGAGAGAGAAAAAAAGAAGGCGAAATCATGCACAAATGGCTGTGGGCCGCACAGAGGCGGCCGCAGCTGCTGGCGGCTCCAGCAGGCTGGATGCTCTCTGAGGCCATGCACATGTTGGGGCCCTGCGGCCATATTAACACACCTCGCAGCCCCGCCTCCACCACATCCAAGTCTACAGCCATGTGACAACAACGTCCACAACACAATGTACACAATCTATTTGAGCTGTGTCAACAGTCTTGACAAAAATTAGGCATGCTCAGATTTTATCGACATAGTTCGATTAATTTTAAAATATGAATATGAATGAATACATTCGTTTTAAAATATTATTGTAGTTGTAGTGTGCGGTGGCGTAGGGCAGAACTGCATTGTGCTGAGGTCTAATATTTTGGCTCTCCTATAGATGGGTGTCACCCGAACTCTTACAAAATATTAATTTTCCATGTACAAATAATATGTTCTGAGTCAATTGTGACCCAGGTCAAGAATATCTTTCTGACATTAACACATGGATGTTTAATCCTTAATCAATGTTTCAGAGAAAAGGGCAAGTTTTTTTGTATGTTTTGCACCACTAATATATGGATTAAAAACATCTACTTTCAAAAAGTGCAATGTTCTATTTTATCTAAGAAATGAATACATAACAGCTGATAATTAGCTCTTTCAAGATTCTCCCATGACCCTTCATATACCAACAGGTGCTTATTTCTTCGAAAACCTGTGCAAATGTGATTGGAACACAGACAGTACTCTGAACTGTTTCAAGCGCCCTCTTGAACACAGTTACCACTGCACCATAAAAAATACAGACATTTATGACAGGTACAAGATTTCCACAAGTACCGCCATTTTCCGTGATATTATACACTGGTAAATCTAAAAATCCATTTTAGTAGTGGTGTCAAATTTGACTACTCAACTGAACTTTATACAACCCCAATTCCAATGAAGTTGGGACTTTGTTAAAGATTTGCAAATCTTGTTCAACCTATATTTAATTGAATACACTACAAAGAGGTGGCACGTGGGTTTTCTCCGGGCACTCCGGTGACCCGTGTGAGCATAAGCGCCTCAGAAAATGGATGGATGGATATACTACAAAAACAAGATATTTAATGTTCAAACTGATAAACTTTATTGTTTTTAGCAAATAATCATTAACTTAGAATTTTATAGCTGCAACATGTTCCAAAAAAGCTGGGAAAGGTGGCAAAAAAGACTGACAAAGTGGAGGAATGCTCATTAAACACCTGTTTGGAACATCCCACAGGTGAACAGGCTAATTGGGAACAGGTGGGTGTTTCCCTGAATTGCTCAGTCATTCACAAGCAAAGATGGGGTGAGGTTCACCTCTTTGTGAACAAGTGTGTGAGAAAATAGTTGAACAGTTTAAGGACAATGTTCCTCAACGTACAATTGCAAGGAATTTAGGGATTTCATCATCTACGGTCCATAATATTAAAAAGTTCAGAGAATCTGGAGAAATCACTGCATGTAAGCGGCAAGGCCAAAAACCAACATTGAATGCCCGTGACCTTCGATCCCTCAGGCGGCACTGCATCAAAAACCGACATCAATGTGTAAAGCATATCACCACATGGGCTCAGGAACACTTCAGAAAACCAATGTCAGTAAATACAGTTCGGCACTACATCCATAAGTGCAACTTGAAACTCTACTATCCAAAGCAAAAGCCATTTATCAACAACACCCATAAACGGCGCCGGCTTCTCTGGGCCCGAGCTCAAGATGAACTGATGCAAAGTGGCAAAGTTTTCTGTGGTCCGACGAGTCCACATTTCAAATTGTTTTTGGAAATTGTGGACATCGTGTCCTCCGGGCCATAGAGGAAACGAACCATCCGGACTGTTATGGACACAAAGTTCAAAAGCCAGCATCTGTGATGGTATGGGGTTGTGTGAGTGCCAATGGCATGGGTAACTTACATATCTGTGAAGGCACCATTAATGCTGAAAGGTACATACAGGTTTTGGAGAAGCATATGCTGCCATCCAAGCAACGTCTTTTTCATGGACGCCCCTGCTTATTTCAGCAAGACAATGCCAAACCACATTCTGCACGTGTTACAACAGCGTGGCTTCCTAGTAAAAGAGTGCGGGTACTTGACTGGCCTGCCTGCAGTCCAGACCTGTCTCCTATTGAAAATGTGTGGTGCATTATGAAGCGTAAAATACGACAACGGAGAACCCAGACCGTTGAACAGCTGAAGCTGTACATGAAGCAAGAATGGGAAAGAATTCCACCTACAAAGCTTCAACAATTAGTGTCCTCAGTTCCCAAACGTTTATTGAATGTTGTTAAAAGAAAAGGTGATGTAACACAGTAGTAAACATGACCCTGTCCCAGCTTTTTGGGAACATGTTGCAGACATAAAATTCTAAGTTAATGATTATTTGCTAAAAACAATTACGTTTATCAGTTTGAACATTAAATATCTTGTCTTTGTAGTGTATTCAATTAAATATAGGTTGAACATGATTTGGAAATCATTGTATTCTGTTTTTATTTATGTTTAACACAACGTCCCAACTTCATTGGAATTGGGTTTGTACATATAAATAAAAGAGCATAAAAGCATTCAAAAATAAACGATTGTTTGCTCGATTGTGGTGACAGTGTTTAAAACAGAGGTTACTAAGTTGTGGGCCGCACCCAAACCACACCATAGCCAAAACAGAAAGGTTATGATTCAAGAAATAGGGGGTGCTTTTATTTTAACTGGTGCAGCATATTATAGGCTTTACGGTAGTGATGAACTGTAATGACCAATCACAAGTGAGTTCCGCTACCCTTTTAATCAATCAAATCTGCATCCCAGGCAGTAATTACTGAAATCACTCACTGCGCACAGACCAGACAGAGGTTTATATATATATATATATATATATATATATATATATATATATATATGTGAGTGTACATATATGTATATACACAGTATATGTGTGTGTGTGTGTGTGTGTGTGTGTGCATTTACTGTATACACATATTTGCACACTCATATATATATATATATATATATATATATATATATATATATATCCATCCATATTCTGTACTGCTTTATCCTCACAAGGGTCATATATACACATATATACACACACACACATACACACACACACACACACACTAGCAGTCAAAAGTTTATTTGTACAGTATATTGTATTTCTCTCTTTACTTTTCTTTGCGAGCAACATCAAAGCAGCGAATGTAGCCCAAGTGGGGCTGTGGCAGAGGAAAAGCACCACAGCAGGCAAACAGCCATTAAATTCCCAACGCGCCCTGCTAGTGTGGAGATAGGCTCCGTCAACTGCCCAAATCCTGAGCAAGTCCTCTTTCCTCCAATGAGGCGGGACACAGCTAAAGCCTCTCCCAATGTCAAGTGACATTTCTTAAATACATGCAGAGGAGTGTGTTTCTATTGCCAGGGTCCCCGGTGGTCTGTGTGGTCCAAGCAGCGGTGCCAAACCCTGAGCTGCCGTCTTTCTCCACGTCTTAGTCTCATCTTGTCACCGCGTTTGACATTCGGCCAGCTGCGCGCTAATCCCTCACAGGAGTCTCAGGTACACCGAACAAAGCAACTGATAATGTACTAGGCAGCGATGAATAAGCCATTAGAAGAACAAAACCTCAGGGAGATCTATTCAGCTCCTCCAAAGAGGAGATGTCGCCACACTCTGAGGATGTGAGAGGATTTGGTTGCGAATCACATTTTGTTTTTTCTCTCTTTTTTGTGCTTGGGGATGTGTTTGGCGACAGGGTTCAGTAGGGTGGCATCTTCCACAACTGACTGGCGGAATCATGGGTGGTAAACCTTTCCCGCTAGATATACAGTGTTTAAAAAGGGAGCCCCCACGGAGCCTCAGATTAACTCTATTTGTCTTTCACATGTTGGGGCCCTGTGAAGTCGGCGCATTTTATTTTATGTTGTACCGCAATCGGCAAATACAGACAATCGTGCCTGCAGACCCCGAGTCACCCCCTATTGTCTATTTGGTGTCAGCTGTCCAGCAATCTCAAGAACATGGGACTTCATATCCAAGGATAATCTTTATTTGCTGGCCATGTTTAATGCCGCATCTCGGGTGTATTCGAGCTTTTTGGTCGAAGAATAGCAGTGCTGGGTTACAGAGAGAGCGGGATTAGGAGTGCTGCAGTTCTTAATCCTTAGGTGACCAGTGGCACGGCCCAAATAAGCGCCAGTGCAATACTTTGCAAAACTAGCGGGCCATCCCTTTGTCTTCTCTTCGCAGCAAGCGCATTAAGCTGAGCTGTAGACGAGGCGGGGCGACATGAGAAGCTACGGTTATCAGTTCACAGTTTCAGAGGATATTGCAAATCAATTTATTAGATTATGAGGCCTGCTTTGAGCTCTGCTTTTTCTCCCCTCTACATCCTCTGTCTTCAAACGCTGTGTTTTAAGGGAAACTCTATTTCTAGATTATGGAGCACTTTATCACACAACTGGGAAGCATACATTTGGCCTAGACATCCCAAATCCTATTTTCTCTCTATTTTCCTTTACAGTAACCTATCCTTGTGTTCTCAAGGACATTGAAATGGCGTGAGTTGTCCATTCTCACCGTTTTATCGTTTTATTCTTTTAAACAAATAACTATAACATCTCACTTGTTCTCATCTTTGCTGCTTTGGGAGTAAACAGTCACAAATAAAAAGCAGATCTTTGCCAGCTTTCGTCCACATGAAGCAAAAACTGCAGCAATTAATCTTCTAGCAAGTGATCCAATTATCCAATTGAAGCTATAATTTATGGACATGCGGCTTGTTCAGTGCTAAGAAAAAACTCGGACTTCTTCACCACGACTAGTGAGATGATTCTGTCAATGCTATTATCCTTGTTGGAAGATTGTTTCTTCCCGGGGATTTTCCTTTCAAAGGGTCTTGCGCATCCCTGCTTGGACCAAGATAATTCAGTGCTCTTTAATTCCACGCCTCTCGTGGTGGGCTGACTGAGACTTAAGAACCTTGAGGAGGGAGACCCGTCCTGCACTGTCCTTTTTACTTTTTGGATCATGTTTGATATAATATGAGGAATTTGTGTGACGGGTGATGCAAAATGGTTTGATGGCTGAAATCTAAAAAAAATTTTCCCTTATCACATCATATGAATTCCTCCATCCATCCATCCATTTTCTGAGCCGCTTCTCCTCACTAGGGTTCGTGGACGTGCTGGAGCCTATCCCAGCTATCATCGGACAGGAGGCGTGGTACACCCTGAACTGGTTGCCAGCCAATCGCAGGGCACATATAAACAAACAACCATTTGCACTCACATTCACACCTACGGGCAATTTAGAGTTGTCAATTAACCTACCATGCATGTTTTTGGGATGTGGGAGGAAACCGCAGTCCCCGGAGAAACCCTCAGAACTCAGAACTGTGAGGCAGACGCTCTAACCAGTCGCCCACCGTGCCGTATTCTAAAATTAAAGCTTGTTTTTTGAAAAAGTCGCTGTACACAGCAACTAAAAATGATCCCTGTGTGCCTTAGCTTGGTGCACTTGTCATTTTGTTCTATTAATGCAGGCATTCCTTCAATAACAATAGCATTTTGAGTTTGAATGAAAACTACTGATATGACACTACAACTACTTCTCAGCAGATTCCAAACTGACAATTTTCTGCTCTGTTGTGGCTGATACTCATAACCGGTAATATATTTGTTAAAAAAAAAAAAAATTCTTGTAGATTTTGCACATCTGTCTGTGATCAACTGCAGACATGCTGCTAATTTACAGTATTGCACTTCACCTCTAAATTAGCAACACAAGAGAGAACTATTGCAAATAGCCATTTTGTCTTTTTAATTTTATATAATCTATTTAATATATATATAATGTATATATACACACATATAGTGTTATTTGTTACTGTGACAGAGGGTATCGGCATTTTGAATCCTTCTTCTGTATGTCCTGAACACTTAATCAATACGGAATCAGTGCCAAAATGTCTGATGTGTCCCACGATTACACACAATCACCAAAGACCAGGATTGTTTACATTTGTTTTGACAAACAAAATCCTTTTGGCAATCAGAAAAGATAACATTAAACAGTAAACATTTGGCGGTAACAAGGTCTTATATTTAACAGGTTCCATCCACAACAGTAAGAAGGAATCATCTCCTGGTTTAAAGATTACTTTCTGCATGCACAAACTCTGCTCAGTGTAGGAGTGGAAAACGAAGGGAACGTGTGTTTGTGTGTGTGTGTGTGTTTCTTACATATATAAGGAATAATGAAAAAAAAAAAAAAGCAAAATGGATGCAAAGCTGATGAAAAGGACATTATTAGCTTGGTCGCGGTCGGAGACCATTTGTGCCCATTTGCATCTGGTCTGAAACCTGCAGCTGAGAGCATCTCAGGGATGCGTAATGACCGGTTGTCACAACAACACGGGAGGTGGCACCGCCAGCAAAATGACGGCCCTGTCACTTCTCCGCAGAGATGGAATGTTGGCAACCTGTAATTCGCCTCCCAGCGCGGCCTCCTTCCTGCCTGCTGCCTGGTTAAATGGCACCTTTTGAAAGAAGTAAATCTGCAAAGTTATGTTTAATAACATTGGTAGAGCCTAATGTATGATGGGCTGAGGTGTATTTGTAGTGGGGGGCGTAATATAAGAGTATCCTAGGGTTAAGAGGGATTTGTCATTTGTATGTACTTGCAGTGTCTAATCTGTTCATTGAAACATGCCATCTTTTCAGCTAAAATAAATGAAAAGCAATTATAGCATGTGAAGTGGGATGCTGCCAACGTCTGTTCTCGCTGTGTTCCTGCGCATGTTGTGAAGTCACTCAGGCTTTTCAAGAGTTAACTGAGAGATCAAAACGTAATTGTGTCACTTCTGTAGCTTGAAACAGCACTTGAGCTTTGACCCTCCAAGAGTCAAGACTCGTAGTATACATAATCACTTATTGATGTTTGACGCCGCGCACAAGAAACCAAAGTTTGGCCTGTTCCTTCTTTCTCCTTCTCGCCGCACTCTCTTAAAGTGAAACTTCTTTCATAATGACAACCAACATCCGAGTGACTCGCTTGGCTTGCCTCCTCGTGCTTCTGCAAATGTGAGATTGATGTGCAGGCAAGAAAAAAATACAGTGAAACTCGCAAGCCAAGGTCTCCCCAAAAGGCAAACACATAAGTGAACCTGTGCAGAGATGAACTAGAAGAAATGGCAGGGAAATTAGCAGGAAAGCATTATAATTTGTCACTGATGCATAAATCTTGCTGACGTGCTCCGTCACGTTAATGGCGCCACGGCTGCTCGGTGAAAGGCTGTGCAAACTTGCGCAGTTGCATAAAAAAACTATATGTTCCTACATCACCTTATTTGCATAATTTACCAAAAGCCAATGAGGCAGCTCAAGGAGTGCGGCTGATAGTAATAAGTGTTTGGGAAAGGCAGAAAGATCACTAATGGTTTGCCTATGGGGATTTCTTCACGCCATGGGGGAGGAAAATGAGAAATATTTTTCAAACAGCGGGGGTAAAGGTTTTAAAACTGCGAGCACATGGGGAGATAAAGATGTTCCTGCCACGGGGTGCTACGGGGGAAACACAAAGGCGAGGATGACAAAAAGAATGCCCCCGTAATTTTGGCATTAAGAGGTAATAATCATGTTTCAGCAGCGATATTAAACGTGCTAACCCGCAAAGCAGGGAATAAATAAATAAATAAAACAACGGAGAGGGGGGTCAGGAGGAGTGGGGGCCCCCCATCAGGTAGAGAGGTAATGAGGAGGCGGCCGGGTGTATGCAGATGGAGGCAGAAGCTCAATGAGAGTAAACAAAGAGTGATGTGAAGACGTGAGTAGAGTTGTGGGATCATGTCGGTCTCCTGGTGGGATCGTTGTCATTAAAGGTCCAGACGGAGATGCAAGAAATGATCCATCCTTAGAATGAATCTGTGTTAGTTGAGGATCATTGTTTATAGTTAATTCATCTATGTGTATATATTAAATTGGTAAAAGCCACATAATCACCTCATAGCAGAGAGGGACTCTAAAACAATGTAATATACAGCATGAATATTATAAAATCTAAATTCTTGTTTCCTTTGGCCACATAAAATAAATACACATTGTACTGTGTTAACTTCTTACATGCTTGGAGGACATAATATGTATGTAAAATTATTTGACTACAGGAGAAAGCAAAATGTTACATTTACCTATATAATTCATTTTTTTCTTGTCAATCTTCTTGCGTAATTTGTTTCTTGAGGCTTCTTATAGGTTTAAGTGTCATCATAGTTCTGCTGTGGCATGTGCTTATGTGGACTGAAAATTTTTTTAACCCAGGAGAAAAGCAAAAAATCTATATTTTGTTAATACCTGTGTACATGTGGACATAGCCTTAAAATACCAAAAGATGAAATTTACACACAAAAAATACTCTAAAGTGTCCCTCCAACATACCTATTCAGTCCATCAGATCAGTTTTTCCATTGCTGTGCTACTTTCACAAAAAATGTTTGCGCTGGAAACTCCAGCGCGAACTCTCAGTTTAAAAAGAGGCTGGGCGAGGGCGCTGCGAATGTCAGGGGACATTTGCCTTCAACTTCCCACAAAGGAGTAGATAAGCGGGCACTGGCTGAGATGGCTGGCCGGCGCGACGCGTTGCGATAATGACATTTAGGCAGGGATAGTGTTGCAAAGCCGTTAATCTCTTTCATTGTACCAAGAAGATTAGTGCACGAGATGGGGCTGAATGACAGCGAAGGTAGCGTCCCTGGCATGCAGCGATCCGCCAAGAGCCAAGCGTTAGCTTTCGACTAAGGACCAATTGTCATTCACTCACAAAGTAAGCAAGGGCATTCTCTGTCACTGCTTCCTGACAATTTTATGCTTTACCTAATCTCATTATTATTGTTATTATTAATAATAATAATAATTTTTAATAGGACTTTTAAAAAAGACGTTACAGTGCTTTGATGGGACAAAAACATGCAAGCAACAAAATAAGACACAATCACGTAAATACCCAAACAGACATACAGTAGATACCAACTGTCGTATGATCCAGTATATAAAACCCATTGAGGAACCCAGGCAATGCAAGAATCCAACAGACCCAACTGAGACCAGGAAGACTGATGTAGGTTTGTTTAAAAAGAAAAAAAAATTATCAGAAATAAATAAAGTCTGTAAAAGTGAGTTTTAAGAATAAAAGATCTCACCTGTATTGCGTGTCTTTGCTCATGGCCAGGGTGTTCTAAACTGGAGGTCTGGAGGCCCCCTGATGAGTTTGCTCTATTCCCTTTAGTTTTAAGCCTCAATTTTGGAACAATCAGAAGGCTCTCACCTGAGGCTGCAGGCTGGCTCATACAGGGTTAAAAGTTCAGTTACCGTAATTTCTCGTTCTCTCGCATCCCCCCCGCCCCCAAAATTGTCAAAAGTCAATAGTGCGCATTGTACATAGGTAGAGGGCAAAAAACGTTCACATTTTATAAATGTATGCCACTATCTAGTGGTTATGAAAAAGCTGTGCACTTTAATTCCAATATGCCACCGCCACCTAGAGGTTATGAGAAAGGTGTACACTTTCATTCTAATATGCCATTGCCACCTAGAGGTTATGAAAAAGGTGAAGCCAACACTCTCATTCCAATATGACAGGGCTACATATGACTGCATATATGTAGAGTTGTACTCATAAGTTTACATACGCTGGCAGAATTTGTGAAATATTGTTGTTTTTTTTAAATACGACTGATGACTGAACAACAATCATCATTAATTTCTTTATGGTTATGTTTTTGTTTAATGATAACGCTTTTCTGAAATGCAGTTTAATTTGAATCCCATTAAAATAAAATTAAATGTGTTTTGCCTGGCCCTTCGTGTTATCTTTAAAAAATTGTACCCATCTTACAAATTCTGCCTGGGTAATCAAACATGAGCACAACTGTGCGTTTTCTCATTTACTAAATAAAAGTACAGCTGTGAATTTCAAAATAAGAGCAAGTAAATAAAAATAAAGTATTACGTGTTCAAATAAAGTGCTTAACTTCAGAATAATTCTTTGAAAAAAACTAATAAAATACAGATAATACTTCATGTTTTGTTCATATGGGTAGAAGCAAAATCATGCATTTTGAACATGCATTATACATACGTAGAAGGGTTTTCCAGAATTTTGAGGTCAACTTTGGGGGTGCGTATTATACATGGGTGCGCATTATACATGAGAAATTACAGTATATACAGTAGCTCTGAGACAGACCCATACATGGTTTAAAAGTAACCCAATCTGTAAAATCTTAAAATAATTTCTTGAACTAACCGGAAGCCAATGTTGATGAATAATGTTTTACTTGATGAACCACCACACTCATCTCAATTTTTACCATTATTAATTGTCAAGAAAGTAACCCATGTAACAACTTCACAACACAACAAAATGCTACCTTAACTTTGATAATACATGACCACATGTATGACAATGCTTGAGTCTTGCTGCTTCGGCTTCTCTTCTCATGCTTTTTCACACATATGATGCTCTCTGAATAAGGTCCCCTGGGGTACACCTCACGCAATTTCATGCACAATGGCGGTTTGAATTCAGAAGTTTTCTGAGTTTCACAACATGAAGGTCATTTGACTTGAGGCACACAATTTTATTTACTCCTGATAGGGCTTCTCTGATTCATGTGCGTGTTATTCCTCAGTGGTACCAGCGTGTGGTGGGTTATTCGCAGCCAGTCTGCTGAGGCTGTACTTGGACTATCTACCCACTCAAACCCCATTTGGTTGCAAAATCACCACATTTCGTGGCCGCACAAAAGCAAGCAGCAGCCACTCCGGACAGCTTTCCCTGTTATGTGGTCCACTGGCCTTGCTGTGCCTTAAACTCTTTTTGCTTTTACAAGCCTTCAGGGAGTGTGCATTCATCAACGCTTTGTCCATCTCTTGATGTCCCTTTGCACACACACACACCAGTCATTTTTATTTATTATCTCTTCTGACAGCAGAGGAAATGTTAGGAAGGTCTTTGTCATTTCTTTAGCGTCTGACAGTGTGCATGAAGTTTAGCATGAAGAACAAGAGGATGTCGGCTGGTGATGACACTCGCTGAAGCCACCAGAGTATTTGAGACGTCTTGCGTCAGTGTCACAAAGTGTCTAGCTTTAGGTGGGAGAGGGAGGGGCTGGAGCAGTGCGCGTTGACCTCCAGTGCATGCCTCTGGTCCCCCAGTGGTGCGGTCCTGGGTACGAGCGGAGTGCAGCGTGATGGAAGAGAAAAGCTGCCAAAGTGACAAGGAAGTCATCTCAAGAGAGGAGATCAGTCTCAAAACTGGCAACTCCAGGCCTGTCAGCCATCACCTCTAAAGCCTACCCCACCCCCCACCCTATCCCCCTGTCATCGATTTGCCTAAAAATAATCAACAGTTAAATAGTAGTTCTGTGGATCACATCTTTTTTCTATACAGTGAAACCTCATTTAATGAACTTAATTCATTCCGAGACTCTGTTCGTCTCAGAAAGTTTGGCGAACGCAAGCAGAATTATCAGTAATCTGTTGCAGCCCCAGAACGAAGTTGTTTCGCTTTTTTTTATATTTGTGTGTAAATACAGTATAATATAGAAATACGTGAAAACACACTTTATAAAGAAATAACAGTGTTCACAAGCAAATCACTGAGTAATGCCTTTTCGAAATAAAGAGGCTATATAGATAGCTACTATGTAACATGCACGCTATCGTCACTAAGCCGTTTTTCAAATAGACACACCAATAATAATTTTGCACAAGGATGATGTCATAGAGAGTCGACTGTTGCATTATGTTGAACCTTACGCCCCACTCTCCAGGCATAACTACCGTATCTTTTGGACTATAAGTCGCAGTTTTTTTCATAGTTTGGCCGGGGGTGCGATTTATACTCCGAAGCGATTTATGTGTGAAATTATTAACGCATTATTATATAATTTCACATTATTTTCACACTGAAAACCGCAAGAGGGCGCTCTAGGCCTGTGTATCTGTACCTGCGACTGACAATGAGTCTGACGAAAGTGACGTAGAAGAGGAAGCGGCGCATCGTCTACCTCCGGAGTTGGCGGAGTTGTTTAGAAGTGACACCGAGGATGAAGATTTCATTGGATTTAGTGATTTGGAGTGACACTGATGGTTTGGTAAACTTGTTAGCATGTTCTTTATGCTTGAGTTATCTGAATAACTGTTAAAATGTTACGTTAACATACCAGACACGTTCTCAGTTTGTTGTTTATGCGTCATGTAACATTAGCTTAATGTGTTACGTTCGCATACCATACACCTATTCAGCCTGTTGTTCTGTATTCTATTTTTATTTTAAATTGCCTTTCAAGATGAAATGTCTGTTCTTGGTGTTGGATTTTATCAAATAAATTTCCCCCCAAAAAAGCGACTTATACTCCAATGCGACTTATATATGTTTTTTCCTTCTGTTATGCATTTTTTGGCTGGTGCGACTTTTACTCCGGAGCGACTTATAGTCCGGAAAATACGGTAGTCAATTTACGCTACGCTGCATCCAACTCGTACAATACAGATGATATCCATCCATCCATCCATCCATTTTCTGAGCCGCTTATCCTCACAAGGGTCGCGGGAGTGCTGGAGCCAATCCCAGCTATCATCGGGCAGGAGGCGGGGTACACCCTGAACTGGTTGCCAGCCAATCGCAGGGCACATAGAAACAAACAATCATTCACACTCACATTCACACCCACGGGCAATTTAGGGTCTTCAAATAACCTACCATGCATGTTTTTGGGATGTGGGAGGAAACCGGAGTGCCCGGAGAAAACCCACGCAGGCACGGGCAGAAAATGCAAACTCCACACAGGCGGATGAACCCCGGTCCTCAGAACTGTGAGGCAGACGCTCTAACCAGTCGTCCACGTGCCGCCAATAAGGATTATAGAGTTTGCAAAACCAAACCAAGCAGCTAGATTACAAACACAAACACAAACACCATTTTCATGTTTTACTATAATTCCCTCCCTTTTTTCAACAGTAATATGTTTACGCTTCCTAATAACAGTATCACTAGCAGTTTTTACTTTCTTTGGAGCTATATTGTGAGGTAATTTAAAGCACAAAAAAAGATACCTGCAATGCGTGACACACAGAACAAATGATGTTTACACGGTGCGAGAAAAAGCACAACTGAGCCTTCTGTGTCCATGCCAGCACTGTTTGTAAACCCACGTATGTCAACCCAGCCAATAATTCAAACATTTTGCTCGGAAACAAGGTGTCAGAGAACCAAGCTTTCACTGTACAATACAAATGACTGATCACCCAAATTGTTACAATGGTTGTGCCCAGTGTGTAATTTATCTTTTAAGATTCTCTGAGCGATAGGTTGTCATTGTGAATATTAACCTAAAAAATTCATCTCAGTGCAGCCAGTCTGCGGGATCTCCTTGTGACCACCTCCCGACTTATGAGGCTCTTAGGTGTTTATGTTCCCTCTCTCTCGAGTACACATCTGTCCCGGTTGATGTTTAGTCACGGACCTTGTTTGAATTCCCAGGTGTGGGCTCATGCTGCGCTTTTGGCCTGAGTGGCGCCGCAGCGCTGCGGTGTTTCTGTCCGAGCAGGGGGTGTTTGTGACAAGCTTTTTCAATTGTATCAAGTTTATGCAGTAGAAATATAAGCTTGTAGGCAAGCATCACGTCTGTAGACTCCGATGCTTCTGTTGTGTTTTTATTCATGTTTCTGCCATAAGCAAAAATTTGCATCTTCATACGAAGACTTGGGCTCACTCGCCTCAGCAGTTCCCTAAATGTAGCCATCCCGGGTGCAATTTGTGGCCTCAGTCGACTTTTTGTCTTCTTACTTTCATGATGTTTATCTGCGAAAGCACTGCAAACAGATTCTACGAGTGACGACAGCCGTGAGAAGCATCAACGAGCACAGCAGGTACTCCTGAGCCGTGCTGTAACAAATACCTCTTAAAGACTCTTATTTAAATGCCCCATCTGCTTTGACAGGTGCTGTTTGAAATCTAACCCCACGGGGGACAACCTTGTAACTTTTTACGCGCCTCTTTGTAACCGCGCGAGCAGAAACAACGGGAGGCAGCCTCTCTAGTCAACCCGCCGCACTTTGAACAAAATACTGTAGGAATTAAAAAAAAAAAAGGGGAAGGGGGCGGTGGGGGCAATGCTGATGCTTTAGAAAACTTTGACTCAAAGATTCCTCTCCATGTGGTGCATTCGCTCCTTCATTGCAACACACACACGCACAAAGATCATTTTGTTTGTCATTTCTCCTGATTTGATAAACTCTCCCATTTGATTATAGGACTAATAAAGCAGCCCTACCTGCTCTCCTCTGCCGTGTCCATGAAGATGAATTACCCTTTTAATAAATAATGACATGCAGTGCGCAATGACAATTACCTGACTTATTTTCCATTTGGGGTGCTGCTGCTCAAGGGGCGGCGGCAGTGGTGGAAGACACCTTATGCCGTCATGGATGGCCAAGCGTAAACTGCAAGCTTTAAGCTTTAATTACCTTGTTGTTTTTGTCCCTCCATCACGTCGGCCCTTGCACTCAATCATACTGCTGCCAGAGCTCGGCTCAAGAGACCCTATACACCCCCATGCTACGCACACACACGCACACACACACACACACACACACACACACCAATCCACAGCAACACATTAAGAATATATTAATACATAACATCAATTTATGTCTCCCCTTTGTCCTTCCTTCTTGCTGTTTTCCTCTCTGTCTTTTATTTATAAAACAGCATTTTTATCACCCGTTGTTGGGCCAAGGATAAGAAATACTAAAAAAAAGGCCGATTGTCTGATTGGCCGCCACCCATGGTTGTGAGCTTGTCAGAGCTGCCATTTCAGCCTCCTGAATGATAATTGCTATCAGTGTAATCATCACAGTGCTTTCATGTATCGGGCACCTCCATCTCCCACATATGTGCCATTAAGAGCAAGGTTGTCTTTGTTGAGCTTGTGCTTGGACATAGGCCAACACACGCACACACACACACACACACACACACACACACACACACACACACGCACACTGTGTTAGCCTAAACATTTTCTAATAAGCAAATCTACAGTCCTTGGGGGATACCAGCAAAAACATCGGCCTGTTTTATCTCCTTGGTGGAGCAGGCCTGCATCATCAAGGTAACATCAATAATTTATGGTGTCATTGTTGAGTCCGTCATCTGAAAGACTATTACCACCATGAGTTAAAATCAATCACACCATGGTGCCGACACTTAGCCCTTGAGCCAGGGAGGGGAGAATATTTTTGCCCTCATGGGTTCTTCCAGCCAAGACATGATGGCGCTGAACTTGACACGAGAGAAGGAAGTCGTTGCTGTATAATTTTCCAACATTAGGAATGCGGGAGCTCTCTGAGAAAACAAAAGTGAGCGAGCAGGAGGGACAAAAAAAGCACATGCCAGACATCTTGGCATCTGCGACCATTAATTTACTGCTCACTGCTTTCAATGCGATTTCCTCCCGTGTGTTTCAGATTTGTCTTTCACTTCGCCCCCTTCAAACAAACGGCTTTCATTCTGAATTTGTCTCCTGACGCAGTACATATAGTACATACACACATAAACACATTCAGGACTCTAAAAGCAAAATTAACCGTGTACGGCTTTATCATGAATAAATGTGTGTTACTGACATGGAAACAAAGTGATCATATAAAAGCGGCAAAAGGGTTTCATTTTATGTGCATAGAATTCTATTTTATTCATTATTTCTTTGAACACAACATTTCCCTTTTAACAAACGCAGGCAGGATGCATCTATGTATGTTGGCTCTATTTCCTCTCAGATAAGACTCAGGTGTGTCTTCTTGCTGCCTGATAATAATAATAATGTTTAGTCTGTGTTGGCTCCAGAACACAATCCAGTCCAATGGTTGACAATAAAGCAGGAACCGTTCTTGTGACCTTGTTGCTGATAACCGTCTCCACAGTAATGACCCTTCATTGTTGTTCAAACACAATGGCGGTGCGGCTGTGCCACCCTGCCACTAGCGGGCCACATTTGCTTTTCGAGGCCCTGCCTTTGCGATGTCACCAGCTTGAATAAATCACATTGTGACCAGGTCTTGCAAGAGGGAATGCTGTTTGAGATTTTATTATTATTATTATTTTTTTTTTTTGCATTTGACATGCATTCATGTTATGCAAAGAGTGACATGAGTGAGGGTCTCATTTAGAAAAGTGTAGAGACATACTGCATGCTGTTGATCAATGACACATAGTGACATATGAAAACTGGCCAAAGCAAGCGGAAACAAGACAAAGACAAGACATTTCCCACTAGAACAGATTCTAATACAGGGTCTCTGGTTGGGAAACAAACAAAAAAGGCCCAAAAGCGTTGAAGGAATGGGGTCTGAATGTTTTCTGGAAGGAAGAGAATAAAATTCACCCCAACTACCCACTAATTCTATCAAAAAGACCTTAAACTGAATGAAAACTAAAGTTTGGAGTTATTACTAAAGGGGTGAAACAATGGTGGAAATGGAAGTTAAGTGAAAACAAAGCCAACCTCCTCACACACTGGAACACACAAACATACATTCAAAAATATACAGTACATTGTACAGTACAGTGCATCAATATATCTGTAAACATGTAGCTTTGGGATGTTTAGAAAGAGTGTTTTTCACTACTGGTCTTCTTTCACGTTGCTTATATACTGTACAAGGTGTCAGAAAAGTTCCAAGACTGGTGTCACAAAATATATATTTCAAATCCAAACTAAAAGTCTGCCCCTTAAAAGTAATCCCCCTGCAGTCTAATGCACTTCCCCAGCCTTTTTGCCACGCTTTCATGCACTCCTGGAAGGATTATTCCTGGATCCTACGCAGCTCCATCATCATGGCCATCTTCATCTGGTCCACGTCTTCAAAACGGGCCACCTTGTTCAACACTTTGAGCGTGGAAAAGAGGAAAAAGAAAATCACACAGAGTCAGGTCAGTTGAGGATGGCGGTAGCTCCAGCATGGCGATCGTCGTCTCGGCCAGGAACTGTCAGATGCTCAGGGCATTGTGAGCAGGCATTGTCAGGTGAAGTAGCCACAAGTTGTCCTCAACTCTCACCTCTTCTTGTGCACTGTATGAAGCAAACACTGCAGGATCTTGTACTGGTCGACTGTCTGGCTCTGTGGCCAGTCACTGGCTCACAGTGGACAATGTCCCACAAATGAACAATGTGAACAACGTGACTTTGACTTGGGACTTGAACTTTCTTTGGCCTTGGGGATGTCGGAGTCTGGGTCGTACTCAAAGATCCATGACGTATAAACCGTGATGACTCTAGCAAAACTGGTCTCATTAAAACTCACTCTGCTCATTGCTTTATGACCTGACACAGAGCATATTTAATAGAAAACGTGGAATAAAGTAAAATGTCTGCAGAGAGCTGAGGTCACAGTTAAATAACACAGGCCGATTACATAAAAATAATATGTTTGAAATATATCTTTTGTGACATCAGTCCTGGATTTTCTCTGACACACCTGAGCAACAAGAATCAGTTGTCGCTTTTTGTAGTGCATCTATGAAGTATCTACTGAGATTGGGAACAGGTGTAAAAGTGGTGGAGACAGCCATATTTTTTTGCGCTTTAGGTAACTCTGATAGTTTTGACCATGGAAAATTTGGGAAGTGCAAAATAAAGTTTAGTAATATAATTGGAAATGTTAGTGTAAGAGACAAACTCACTCTGGATATTTTGCCACAACATTTGTTATGACCCCTACTGAATCACACCCAGCTTGCACATTCAAGCAATGGATATGCTATTGCAGCATGTAAACTCCTTGTCGGAGGGGGGAATAAGTTGCATGAGTGGAGTCTATTGCTCTGATAATCTTGGGGAAGCCAGCAACTGTGTAAAAGCTATGTTTTGTTTGATTTAACTCATCCTGAGTCCGTGACATTTGGATGTATCTGCACATCATTTGTAACACTGCGTTTACAACTTGGGACTGCACACCTGAAAAAGTGCTCTAGGAGAGGCCAGCGCCTATTGCCACAGTGCGCTGAAATGAATCATGCCGACGCGAGGGATTGCACAGTTGAACAGTTTTTAGTCATACAGTACGTGATATACAGTAGCACGACGCATTCTTTTGACTGACTCCAAGTCATCCCTGAGCTCATTCACAAGCTCCAAAATTGCGTTGCCGTTTCTGGCATTTCAAAAATGTTTACACGGGTGGAAAAGATCCATTCTCCCCGTGGCCTGTCATTTTGCCTACACCTCCTCCACGCCATAATAATTGCAGTTATGGTTAAGCACAGCGATGCCGGTTTACACCTGCCTCTCACCCACTCTATTTAAATACCCACCCATAAATCAGCCATCAAAATTTGTCTCAGGTTTGATAAATGACATTATTCCAAATAAATCTATTTCCATTTACTACTCCCAGTATTTGGGTGAAGCACCAATTGTGCTGCAATCTTGCCTGTCTGGCAGACACAATCCTGGGTGCACTCGGTTAGTGGATCAGCTTCCACATCTATTTGCATGAGCAATCAAGTTTGTGGCTGTTTTTAAAATAAAAACATTTAGTAAATCATGGAAGTAATGCCTGCAAATCCTATTCCATTTTAAAACTGAGATGTGTTTTAAAAATACAGCCTTTGTTACAATTTAGTTGACCATGACTTCTTCGGAGTACATTATATAATATTGATAAAGAACATTTATTGGAATTCCTAACCTCACATATGATATTTGTATTTAATATTGTTTACTTCATCTCAATTCTCCAGTTTTAAAGCTAAATTTCCACAATGTCATTAAGAGCACTGACACCATTGCTCCAATAAAGGTTTGTCTATTTGTTCTGATTCCCACAATTTCTATTGAAGATGCCATCCCCAATTTTTTGCTGACACGTGTTGCTGGGTTAAGTGCTTTCATGCACTGTTTTTTGGAGGTGTGGCACAGGGTTACATTTATATATGACTCAGCATTTTTAATAAGCCATCCCAAGTGACTAGCAGTGCATCATTTAGTCAAACTGTTGTGTACATTTAGTGTGCATGTAAATACTGTCTTCTTCTTTTCCTTTCGGCTTGTCCCGTTAGGGGTCGCCACCGCGCGTCATCCTTTTCCATGTAAGCCTATCTCCTGCATCCTCCTCTCGAACACCAACTGCCATCATGTCTTCCCTCACGACATCCATCAACCTTCTCTTTGGTCTTCCTCTAGCTCTCTTGCCTGGCAGCTCCATCCTCATTATCCTTCTACCAATATACTCACTATTTCTCCAGTGGTCCAGTCTTCTGGAAGTTCCTCCCGTCCACCGAGAGCCTGTCTCACCTCTTCCCGAAAATCTGCACAACACTCATCCTGTCTCAGCTTCCACCACATGGTTCTCTTCTCTGCGTTTGTCTTCCTAATCTTCCTCCCCACCACCAGAGTCATCTTACACACCACCATCATATGCTGTCTAGCCACACTCTCCCCTACCACTACCTTACAGTTGATAACCTCCTTCAGATGACATCTTCTGCACAAGATGTAATCCACCTGCGTGCTTCTACCTCCGCTCTTGTAGGTCACCCTATGTTCGTGCCTCTTCTGGAAAAAAAGTGTTCACTACAGCCATTTGCATCCTTGTTGCAAAGTCTACCACCATCTGTCCCTCCAGGTTCCTTTCCTGGATGCCGTACTTACCCATCACTTCTTCATCACCCCTATTACCTTCACCAACATGTCCATTACAATCTGCACCAATTACGACTCTCTCTCTGTCTGGAATGCTCAGAACTACTTCATCTAGCTCCTTCCAGAATTTCTCTTTCACCTCTAGGTCACATCCTACCTGTGGGGCATAGCCACTAATCACATTACACATAACACCCTCAATTTCAAATTTCAGCCTCATCACTCGATCTGATACTCTTTTCACCTCTAAGACATTCTTAGCCAACTCTTCTTTTAAAATAACCCCGACTCCATTTCTCTTCCCATCTACACCATGGTAAAATAATTTAAACCCTGCCCCTAAACTTCTAGCCTTACTGCCTTTCCACCTGGTCTCCTGGACACACATATGTCAACCTTTCTCCTAATCATCATGTCAACCAACTCCCAAGATTTTCCTGTCATAGTCCCAACATTCAAAGTCCCCACATTCAGTTCTAGGCTCTGTGTTTTCCTCTTCTCTTTCTGCCGAAGAACCTGCTTTCCACCTCTTCTTCTTCTTTGACTTCGACCCACAGTAGCCAACGGCGCCCGTGGCAGACGTTGTTAACCCGGGCCACGACCGATCCGGTATGGAATTCTTTGGATGAACGCTCATATTTGTTTGGCAAGGTTTTAAGCCGGATGCCCTTCCTGATGCAACCCTCTGCATTTATCCGGGCTTGGGACCGGCCTACAGTTTGCACTGACTTGTGCCCCCCATAGGGCTGCATTGTGCATGTAAATACTGTATGACTTTTAAAACCCCCCAAATTCTCTGAGACAAACAGGCCCCATTGTGACTGACATGGGTAGAGGAGATATGTCCTTTTTGTCTGAGTGCTATTGACATGGCAGCAGAAGGACTTCTGGCGTCCAGATGACGTCATGTATTGTTAAACTGGTGGACTGCTTGCCAGCAGAAGGGCCATATCACAGTTTATCCACCCATTTACCGTCACTGCTCGCTGCCCTATCAAGCAAATGGAGACGTAAAAGAAATGAACAAACAGTGCAGATCTGATTTTCTTCGATTGGGAACAGAGTGTTTTGGCCGCAGTGAGTCATTGGTGAGGCTCACTTCCTTTTGATCTGTGCCACAGAAATGATACAAATTGCATTTGGTCTCTGTAAAACACAATAAGCGCCTGGCGTGATGGAGAACATATTCATTTATTTGCAAGGAGCTTTAAGCAAAGGGCTCCCATCCTTATCTGACGGGAGCCATCAGCTTCCTTTTTGAGACACAATGCGTAGAAGAGGAGGCAGTGATGGCGATGTGTGTTTGCCACAGCCAATCAAAGTGGTCTGATTTACAGATGCGCTGATTCTATCAAAATGTGGATTACCTCAGGAAATAAGATATAAAGATTTTTATCTGAACTGTGATGATAGACAGACCTTGCCTTCTTATCTCGATCACGTTGAGCTTTACACATTGCACAGAAGTTATTGTTCTTTTTATTTAAAGTTTAAGCAAGAGCAGCCACATACAGTCTGGAAGTGAAGCGGGCAATGGAGAACACTGATGGCCCATGTTGCCAATTTATATATCATATTACAAGGGTTTTGGAACATTTCACCTACAGGAAGTTAAAATGTAAAAGCAACTTTTGCAGTTATAACATCTCCAGGTTTTCTTAGAAGACGCACTTGACAGTTGTGGAGTGTGTCAGTGGGAATGTTTGACCATTCATCCAGAAAGATTTTTGTGAGGTCAGGGGTCACTGGTGTTGGACCCAAGAGAGTGTCCTTCTCACAATCTCTGTTCTATCTAGTTCATTCCAAAAGTGTTTGATGGAGTTGAGGTCAGGGTTCAATCAACGGCAAGCATCCAAGCATGACTTTGTGGACTTGTGCTCTGGGGCGAAGTCATGCTGGAACAGAAATTGGCCTTCCCCAAACAACAACTGGACCAATTGTCCAAACTTCTAATTATTCAATGATAGAGTAATAGTTGTGTCCCAATATGTGTTTGTTCAATGAGTGTATATTGTCACTGAAAACCAATAAACATTCATACTTTAAACTCAAAACCAGTCGCACTTGAAGTACCCTACTTCAGATTGCGGTGACTATTAGCTAACTGCAGACACGTGTAAAGAGCTGTGTAGTTATTTCCCCACTTTCTGCCGTTTTCAATGCTTATTAATCAAGAGCAAATCAATACTGAAAAGGCACTGGACAGACAATTCTAGCTTACCCGGTACAGTTTCCCTTGGTGTTTTGGCCAGTGAAAAGCAATTAGGTCAAACGAGCGGCGCTTGGCTGTGAACATGGCAGGTCATTTAGGGGTCAGAGTCCCTCCCTAAACCACTGTGACCTTTGTGCCCCGATGACTGATATTCACTCTGTTAATGAGGGTACATTTCAAGATAACAGAGGGGTTGTGTCATGTCAATGACTGTCTTTGTTTTAATTTTCACATTATTCAATTTTATATGCTTCAAATGATGCCACCTTTGGTGGTTTTACCTTGAGCAAACTGGACACCCGTCAATGATTTCACATAATCCTCTATTGTGTGTTTAATAAAGTATCTGAAAGTTGCAGTATACTTGAGTAAAAATACAAGTAACAGAACATAACTTTGATAGAAGTTAAGTCACCTCATAGAATATTACTTGCGTAAAGGTCTTAAAGTATCTGAAATTTGCGGTACTTAAGTATCAAAAGTAATTTTCTGATATTAAATGTACAGTACCTAATTACTGAAAGTTAAAGTAAAGTAAGTTTTTTTTTTAAAGTGAGCAGTTAGAATTTCGATTTTGTTTTCATTGTGGCTTCCTCACAATTAATCTTAATATCCAGAAACAACAGAAAGATCCTTAAAGTTGCCTGTTGGAAAATTGCCTGTCTTGTTCTGAACAGGCAGGACTATTCTTTTTAAACATTACATCAATGAACAATTTCTTCTGATTTTAATTTGTAGTAACGAGTAACAACGATGGTTAGGATAAATGTATCGGCGTAAAAGTGTACATTTTATTGAGGAAATGTAGTAGAATACAAGTAAAAGTTGACGGAACTATACAGTAAACAAAGTCAGTACACGTACAGTATGTAAAATTTTTATTTAAGTACAGTGAGGATGTATTTGTACTCTGACATTGCAAGACTGGTTTAAGTGCCTTTGTAAGTTAATGTCATCCATAAAAGCTAAAAATGAATGAGGCCACTCTGTGTGTGTGTGTGTGTGTGTGTGTGTGTGTGTGTCCATCCAACAGGAAGCACACAGCGACCCGAGGCCAGTGTTCAGACAACAGCAGATGTCATTCCTTTACCCTCGTCCTGAGTTTATAATTATCTTATTCCATTTTCCCATTCCGGTATGCACGTGGTCTGAAGGGAATCCATTTGTACAGAAAACCCTGTAATTAAGTGTACTGCTTCGCCCTCTCGCTAAGCTAATGGCTTTATTTTGACAGTGTTAATTGTCATAATTGTCAGAATGGTACCTCTGACACTCGGTGAGCAACCGTTGTGTGCCGATGAAAGTGTTGTCATACATACTTCATCTCAACCCGTTAATGCGGGCTACGTCTTTCCTGCCTCTTGCTGAGCCTTATGGGACGTTGCAGCGTCGGCTTTCTAATTGCCTCTAATGAAACGCCAGCCAGGGAGGTGATCCAGTCCTATTTAGATCTCAGTCTTTTCAAGAGAGACAGAAAGACAAATGGAAACAAATGGAGAGGAGACAGAGGGGATGCAGCGACCACTCAATGTTTACATGAAGAAGGCCAGAAAAGAGAAGGAAGAGAATAAATTGCACCGAGGGAACAATAGGATCATTTTACATTTATCCTCATCACTAATGCATTCAAATAAAACCTTTTCACACTGGTCTGATTCAACCGTGCATGGCTTTGAATGTTGTTTTGGTGCACAGTTGTACAGTTCTTTAGTTGTCACAGCAGATGGTGCTATTCAAGGTCTGGTGATTCCTGGCAACTCTCAGTTGTTTCGCAATAACTGGAAGATTGACATGGAAGATGCAGCATTTAAAACGATACGGTAGGAAACTGACACGATGAGTGTAATTTCTCAGTGAAACTTGTTTGCAGCCGTAGAACCCAGAGGAAGAATAATCCTACCGCAATTATTGCAGCAACAACAACATCAACAGGGTCACAAAACACTGAGACTAGAACAGAACAGAACAGAACAGATACTGTAGATACTGTGAGTTCAAAGGCACTCATTTTGATGACTGCGTGTGTGTGTGTGTCTGTGTGTTCTAGTAAACAGCACCAGGATTATCCAGCAGAGGAAAATGTTGGTGAAAGGAGAAGTCGATGGAGAGCAGCTCCTCTGAGAGCGCCTCTCTCCTCAGCTCAGGTCCAGATAAGAGAATTACGGCACGACAAGGAGAGTTGACAGAGCTCACTATAAGTCTATTAGCAAGTTCATTAGAAACAAAGATCAGTTTGATAAGACAAAAGCCTCTTTAGTGAGTAAATAAGTATGCTTCACAGCTCAGCTTTTTAAAATGTATTTATTTATTATTATTTTTTTTTTCGTTGGAAGACACTCAACCTGACTGAGCTCTAATTGTTCCTTAAATGAGGACAAGCTGAACAAGAAAATCACCACTAAGGTTTGTTTTTTCCTCCTCTTTTTTGAAAGATTGATAAATATGGTGGAATCTCAATTAGGCGTCGGGTATGAATGCAGATATTAAAAATGTGGTCAAGAATCTAATTAGCTCGGTGTAATTAAACAGTCGCACACAGGGTCATTAATCTTTCCCGTGGACCTTTGATGTTTTGCATACTGTCTTGCAAGTCATTAATAAAATTCATAACACTTTTCTTTGTGGTGTTTTATCATAGCCCCCCCCACCCGACCTCCCCGCCAACCCCCCCAGTTCCTCTACCCCCCTCTCTCCCTTCCATGTATCCCCCCTGCCTCCCCCATCATCCTCGACTCCTTGGGAGACGGCCCAGCGCGTGTGTCAACACATCACAAGGGCCTCTCCTCTAGAGTTAATTTACTTTTTGTGCATATTACATTTTAAAGTTGCATGCACCGCGACCCCTCCACCATCACCACCACCACCTCTCCTCTTTTCTTTTCTCTTCCACCCTCACTTTTTTTTGAGAGCACAATTACAGCGGCAGATCAAATTAAATTCTTCTGCAAGCACAGCTCATTTGGAGTGTAAAACATTCCTCGGCAGTGTGCAGCCGAGTGTGCGGCATGTCAGCGCCTCGCAAGACGGTGAGGGAAGAAAACTGAATTGTGTGGCCCATTGTGTCCCCCGTAATTAAATCCCCACAATCAGTCCATCTTAAATCACTGCCAACATAAATATGAAAAGGCGGCAGGATGAGCTTGAGTACTTACGTGACCGTCAACACAACAGACTAATATATGTTATGGAAATGGGACTCAGATTAGAATGCCCACGATGTAAAAACAAGAAAAATGTGTATGCAAGTGTACTTTAATGAACAAATGTTTGTTACTGTGACTAAAGCTGTGACCTAAGGAGTGTTTCTGTATGTGTGCATATGTGTGTGTGTGTGTGTTTGTGTGAGTGTGTGTGTGTGAGTGTGTGCGTGCGTGCGTGCGTGCGCGCGGTCCATCGGTCGGCAGTGAGTGACATTAATGCACAGCTATCATGGAGAGTGTCTAAGTGTTGCCGAACCCCAGGAGGACAAATGCTCGTCAAACGCTGACAGCAGAGTCGCTGGGAACAAAACAAAATGCATTACTGAGTCCACCGAGTAAAACAAACCCAAACAGACGCTTTTACAATTTGTTTTGAAGCCCTCACACAAATGGAGTGTGTGTTTATTAACGTCCACGTCGGCTGAGAGGCATTTAGAAGGTAGGGGTGACTATAAAGTTTAGATTGAACATCGCAGTTTGACGGCTCCCAGCTAAGGGTATTATATGTTATTATCGAAATCCTAAATCCAAAATAAAATGTCAAATGAAATGTATGTTCTTCAATTAGCTGTTGCTGGATAATGTGTATAATTATTTGTATTATTGTCGTTGTTGTGAAATATGTTTTCACACTAAAAATCATTCAGTGTTATTAATTATTACTATTACTAACATTATATGTATTATTAATTAGTAATAAAGTTTAAAAAATACTCTGACATTATTATTATTAATGTTGTTATTACTATTACTAATATTATATGTATTATTAATAAAGTTTAGAAATACTCAGAAGTTTCTGGTTTATTTTATCATGCTATAATAATTTTGTTAGCAGAAAAACCTTTGTATCTCTCATGCACATATTTCAGACTGTTCACTGGAGGAGGCTTTGACAAGGTTTAGCTCCAATTAAGCTTCTGTGCACAAATGTAGCAGATGGAGAAGGAGGGAGGGGGGCACAAAACTTCCATATTATACTTTGGCTCAGAGGTTTCTCTCCGTTTGACCCAGTCAAAAGAAATTTGGATGAGCTGGCAAACAGTGCGCCTAATAAGTAGAGGAATTCTTCGAAAACACTGTCTCTATTCCTCACATGCAAACTTTTCCTTAAATATGGACAGTTTTTACTTAAGCCCTTTACCTCCACAGATTTAAGTACGTTTACATCCCTAAATTTCTGCTGTTTTAAGTCAAAGTAGATGTAGCACTCATCATCATTTGTGTAGCCCTCTGCCCAACGAAAAGAGACAATGGCTATTTCGAAGCGCAGCAATGCCCGGTGTGCCAGCTCCTCCCCTTCCGCCTTTCAGAGGTCATGTGAGGAGCAGCTGGGCATGGGAGGCGCACTCCTCGCAATCTGCAGCCATTATATAATTTCCTGTTCTGCTTCCAATGGAGTTTGGATGCCAAAAGAGAGAGGGGGGCGGCTATATTGGAAACGTAAACACCCAATGAATAGGATTGAAATTGGTAGCGATCCACCTGTTCGTGTAGTTTTGCAGGTACACACAGTGGTACCTTGACTTACAAGTGTTCAAACATATGGGTTTTTTTCGGGTTAGGAGCCGTTGCTTTGATTGTGTTGTGAGCCAAAATTGGAGTTATGAGTGAGCTTCAGATAAGCTGCCGCTCCAGTGAAGTGAACAAAAAAAGGAGAGCAACAGTCGCCGATGTGCTTTCTGCCTTTTATTGTACTTTACAAACCGTCAAACACAAATACAAAATGAGACCCCTCGCCAATAGCTACAGCAGGCCGCACCCATAAAAGGCACATGTACCACGCTACAGTTGTTTGTGTTGTGACTTGGCTTGTCCCAACATACAGTAATTACACATTATAAACCCAGTCGCTTTTATTGTTTTCATACATTACAGTGCTTGTGGTGGTGTTTTTTTTAGTGTCCCGAAACAGATAAATGATACTTCGATGATAAATTGATTAAATAAATGAGTAAATTGAGTTGCGAGCTTGGTCACGAAATTTGGAAGTCAAGGTACCACAGTACATGTAACATAATATTTGAAAAGGAAGTGATACACTGCTAAATATAAACTGCAAAGAAAAACATATTTCATGAGATAGCAGGAAGTTATGGGAGGTATTTGCTTACCTGATAAAATGGCAATTGTTGCCCTCGCCGCCAGAGCTTGGGCAGATAAATGTATTTGGAGCGGGAGCACAATGGTGGAGGTGCTTATGTTAATCCGGACACTTCTTTTAAAAATGGTGGCAAATGAGATAAGCTGCTTCCTCAAGGTAGTGGAGCAAGGAGGAGTTTGCATTAGAGCATTATTTCCATAATTCACACCTACTCCATGTGCCCCCCAAACAATATTGAGCTCTGGTACTTGCAGAAAGGGGAAACAAGAAAGCAGAAACAGTTTTAACAGCAGGAAGTAGCTCATTGGTTCATGTAAAAACTTCAGTGGGTAGGATTTACTTAATCTCTCTGATTAAATTAGCAAATCATATCCCAGCAGGTTGTTTTATTTGGTTGACCGTTCCATTGCTGTTTATGTAACATTTCAAACCATTTTAACCCTTCACAACAGTAATTGTTTTGACCCTCATCAATTATTGAAGAACAATTTAAGATTTACGGCCTGATGTGATTTTATGAAATCTGAGATGAATTGCAAAGGCTAATTTTGCATCTTTAAACAACGTGTCTGAAGGCAGGTGTAAACTGGCACTGCTGTTCCTAACCATGACTGCGGTTACTGTGGCAAGCAGGAGGCATCGGAGAGACAAATGGGAGAACTGATCTTTTTTGCTAGTGCATACATTTTTGAAATGCCAGAAACTAGG
>NC_084502.1:15794798-15807298 GCF_024500385.1 Phyllopteryx taeniolatus | reverse complement strand
AGATGGTGAGAAATAAGATTCTCTGGTCTGATGTGACCAAGATAGAAATGGTTGGCCTTAATTCTAAGTGGCATGTGTGGAGAAAACCAGGCACTGTCCAATACAGTCCCAACAGTGAAGCATTGTGGTGGCAGTATCATGCTGTGGGTGTGTTTTTCAGCTGCAGGAACAGGACGACTGTTGCAATCGAAGGAAAGATGAATGCGGCCAAGTACAGGGATATCCTGGACAAAAACCTTCTCCAGAGTGCTCAGGACCTCAGACTGGGCCGAAGGTTCACCTTCCAACAAGGCAATGACCCTAAGCACACAGCTAAAATAACGAAGGAGTGGCTTCAGAACAACTCCCGAGACTGTTCTTGAATGGCCCATTCAGAGCCCTGACTTAAACCCAATTGAGCATCTCTGTAGAGACCTGAAAATTGCTGTCCACCAATGGTCACCATCCAACCTGACAGAACTGGAGAGGATCTGCAAGGAGGAATGGCAGAGGATCCCCAAATCCAGGTGTGAAAAACTTGTTGCATCATTCCTAAAAAGACTCATGGCTGTATTAGCTCAAAAGGGTCCTTGTACTAAATACTGAGCAAAGGGTCTGAATACTTATGGCTGTGTGATATTGCAGTTTTTCTTTTTTAATAAATCTGCAAACATTTCAACAATTATGTATTTTTTCTGTCAATATGGGGTGCTGTATATACATTAATATGGAAAAAAATGAACTTAGATGATTTTAGCAAATAGCTGCAATATAAAAAAGAGTGAAGAATTTAAGGCAGTTTGAATACTTTCTGTACCCACTGTACGTGAAGCGTATAGATCCAATGAGTTTTTCCTGGAGGGGGGGAGATCGCTGTCGTCATAGGCTGTTTCGTAGTCCTTGAACGATGACAGCTAGTGGTAACGGTACTTTTACTCTGTTACAATGATCTAAATGTCGCTCGCTACTTTTATTTATCAATTATTACTTATTTATCAACTATTTTGTGCGCGAGACTATGACTTCGACTTCCGCATTGGGCGCTGTTTGCACCAATATAATTTAAGCACTAGTGACGTTTAAGTCTAGTTCACCCATCAAACGACAAAAGAAAGTCACAACCTCACACGTCTTCTATTGGGCTTCCCGGGCATAGGTATTACCACTAGATAAACCAGCCCGGCTGATTGTCGTGCCTAGATGGCCACCATTTTGGGAAGGTCGTCGTTACCATGAAGGCAACGGCGCGCTACTCTTGTTTACATTTAGCCGAAGAAAAACAACAGCTTGCATGTATTGTAGTATTTGTCCGGCACTGTCTGCCCAACCGTGGATATTTCAGGTCACTTATTTCTTGATAAAATACCATGTAGTAAATTGCAAATGTTTTTCTATTTTTTTTATTTTTTATTGTTTGTGCTATTTCCTCAGTACTTGAATAATTATTTCACTGTGTACTTTTTACTCTTACTCAAGTATTTTTTTGGAGGACTTCTTTTTACTTGAGTCACATTACTCAAGTAACAGTACTCTTGAGTACGGTTGGCTACTCTACTCACCTCTGGAGCAGACATCCTCTATTGCTACTCTTACGTTTAAGCAACATTTTTGCTCATCAGATCAGCCAGTGTCGTATTTGTTGCACTGGTCTTCTGTATTTTTGCGTTGAGGTGCTGCGGGTTGTGGCCCTGGTTGCGATCCCAGCGGAACAGCGACGCACACGTAACATCGGCGACAAGAGCTGATCTGCGAGTACATCTTGTATTAGGAAACGTACCTTCAATTAACTAATTAGTGTACGGATGTTAATGTTAAATCTATTAAGTGACGGAGCGATGTCATAACACAAACTGAACTAACTTCAAATTCAGAAATGGCCAATAAAAACAGAAAAATATTGTACTTCATATTTTCCTGGGGGATCCATTTGGGATTAGCCTTTGCAGTTGGTAATTGTGAAAAATAAAGTGAAACAGACAATGATTTTAGTAAATTCTTCTTCCAGAATGTGAGTGGTGAAAGAGGAGGATGCTATTCATGTGGCACAGCTTGCAGCAGGCATGAGGTGCAGGTGGAGATGGGCCTGGCTCAATTTGGAGGCCAAAACAAAAAGCAAAGAAATTAGGCAAATTTAATCCATCCATCCATTTTCTACCGCTTAACCGAGGTCGGGTCGCGGGGGCAGTAGGTTTAGCAGGGACACCCAGACTTCCTTCTCCCCAGCCACTTTATCCAGCTCTTCCGGGGGGATCCCGAGGCGTTCCCAGGCCACCTGAAGGATGTAGTCTCTCCAGCGTGTCCTGGGTCGTGCCCGGGGTCTCCTCCCGGTGGGACGTGCCCGGAACACCTCACCAGGGAGGCGTCCGGGAGGCATCCGAAATAGATTGCCCCAGCCACCTCATCTGGCTCTTCTCGATGTGGAGGAGCAGCGGCTCTACTCTGAGATCCTCCCGGATGACCGAGCTCCTCACCCTATCTCTAAGGGAGAGCCCGGACACCCTGCGGAGGAAACTCATTTTGGCTGCTTGTATCCGGGATTTTTAATTTAAAATCCAAATTTATTTTAAATCTTAAATTTCTACAGCAACATGTACTTGAGCAGTGTAAATAGATGTTTTTCTGCGTGAAGAAAATGTGTTGATTTTGCCTTATTGTACTCTTCAGTCTTCCTAATTTATGTTAAAATCCAAAAAATTCTCTGCGGGGCCTGGGGGATCCCCCCCAGACCCCCTTACAATGTTTTTCCTTTTTTTGGTCACCTTTTTCATGCCTTTGGTGTTTGCATGTCTGATAACTGGGAATGAGTCTTTCACATCTCGGTGGAGATATTTTGGCCCACTCTTCCTTGCAGAATTGTTTAAATTCAGCAAAAATTTAGGGTTTTCGAGCATGAACGTCCTTTTTAAGGTCATGTCACTGTATTTCAATCGGATTCAAGTCTGGACTTTGACTAGGCCACTTCAAAACCTTCATTTTTTTTAAGCCATTCAGAATTTGTATTGCCAGTGTGTTTTGGATCGTTATCTTGCTGCAGAACCCAAGTGCGCTTCAGCTAGAGGTCGCAAACTGATGGCTGAACATTCTCCTTCAGGATTTTCTGTTAAAGAGCAGAATTCACGGTTGCATCAATCACAGCAAGTTGTACATGTCCTGAACGAGCAAAGCAGCCCAAGACCATCACACTACCACCACCATGTTTGACTGTTTGTATGATGTTCTTTTTCTGAAATGGTGGGCCAGATGTAACGAGACACACACCTTCCAAAAAGCTTGACTTTCATCTCGTCTGTCCATATAATATTCCCCTAAAGGTCTTGGGAATCATACAGATGTTTTTTTGCAAAAGTAAGACGAGCCTCATTTATTTTGATTAGCAGTGGTTTTCTCCTTGGAACTCCACTATGGATGCCATTTTTGCCTAGTCTCTTCCTTATTGTAGTGTCATGAACACTGATCTTAACTGAGGCAAGGGAGGCCTGCAGTTCTTTAGAAGTTGTCCTAAGTTCCTTTGTGGCCTCCTGGATCAGTCATTGCTGTTCTCTTGGGGTAATCTTTGTAGGCCGTCCATTCCGGCGAAGGTTCACCACTGTTCCATGTTTTTTCCATGTGAGGATAATGGCTCTCTCAAGGATTTTTCAGGATTTTAAGGTTCTGTAGCCGACGAGAATAGATTCACTCGTGCACTGTGCAGATCTCCACCTTCAGATCCCAAACAAAATCAGGCAGTAGTAAGGTGACATTTTTTTAAAGCGGTCATTACTTGCGGCTCATTGTGATATCACAAATGAGACCTTGCCACAGAGCACAAAGTGGAGGAAATATTTTAGATTCTGAAATTGAATTATCTTTATTCACTGGGGCTTTACGAATTTTGGTCAATATTTTAGTAGTAAGTAGTTTATTTGTCTATGCTTATCTAGAAAAATCTCCATATAAAAACAATTTATTATTATTATTAGTAGTAACTATAGTAGTAATAGTCATAGTTGTTGTCAGAGGTGTTAAACAAAGTGCCCCAATTTCTTTTATTTTAATTTTTTTATTTCTTTTAATAGCATTGTGGGCCATGCCAAATGTTATTTTTAGCTTTGGATGCCCCTGATCTACAAACGTGTTTTCTCAAATTCCAAGTAGAGTTCCTGTCGGATAAAATGTAGACATTTGTAGGCAGACGCAGATGACAGGGCATGACGTAGGTTCTCTTTTTGTCTGTAAAGTAAACAGATTGAATGTGAGGCCAGAGGTTTTGTGCCTCGCACGCTGTTTTCTTTAATTGTTTCTGCCATGCTTCACGTAAATGAGTCACTTTGAAAACTTTGCTTCTGTGTTTGACCGCAGACACTTTGTGTGGCGTCATGTGACTACCTGGGTCATTTTGATTGGTCAAATAGACTCAAATGTAGCTAGTGGTTACGTTGGATTGGCGAAACAGATTTGACAGAAGATTCCTTGACAAGCCAAAACAAATAGATCGCTCAAGCAATAATAGATCAAAATAAAGGTAGCCAGGGGAATGTACTCAATGTAACGGAGTAAAAATAGTGCTGCTTCTTGACAAAAATCCTTCCATTTTCTATACAGCCTCTCCTCGTTCGTGTTGCGTGTGAGCTGGAGCCGAGACCAGCTGACTTTTAGCTAGAGTTTGGGTACACCATGGACTGGTCATAGCCAATCGCCGTGTGCATATAGACAAACAATAATACTCATAATCACACCTACGGACAGTCTTGAGTTAACCTAAGAAGCATGTCTTTGGAATGTGGCAGCAAGCCAGAGGAAACCCACGCCTGGATTCGAACCCCCAACCTCAGAACTGTGAGCTGGCTGTGCTAACCGCTCGGCCATTAACTCTACAAGTAAACGCAAACCGTATGTTGCGTCAAAACTACGCTGACAAGTATAATTTTTTTCAGATATTTACTTAAGTAAATGTAGTGCGTTACGATCCACCCTGATGACATGGTATGTGTGTTCAGCTCCACGAGCGCCGACCAACTGGCGGCTTGGGAAGCTACTCGGGCAAGGCGCCTTCGGACGGGTTTTCCTTTGCTACGATGCAGATACTGGACGGGAACTAGCCGTCAAACAGGTCCAGTTTGACCCAGAGAGTCCAGAGACGAGCAAGGTCAGAAATTTAGTTTTGGGCTTTTTTCTTCTTTTAACTGTGGCTGTAATGATTGAATTGTTCTTTGGTCCTGAGTAGGAGGTAAGTGCGCTGGAGTGTGAAATCCAGCTGTTGAAAAACCTTTGCCATGAGCGCATCGTCCAGTATTATGGTTGTCTGCGAGACTCCATGGAGCGAACTCTCTCAATCTTCATGGAGTACATGCCTGGAGTGAGTGCTTGCTTTCTGTAGAATCTGTGTTTGGTTGTGAATCCTCCACTGAGGGTGTCCTGTGTCTCCAGGGTTCCATAAAGGACCAGGTGAAATCCTACGGTGCACTGACGGAGAACGTGACACGACGTTACACCAGGCAGATCCTTGAGGGGGTTTCCTACCTGCACAGCAACATGATCGTTCACAGGGATATCAAAGGTGTGGCATAAAAGATAGATACAGTTGAAACCAGATGTTTACATAGTCAATATAAAAAGACACATCAAATCAGACGAAACCTTTCCTGTTTTAGGTCAATTATAATTACCAAAATAATTTATTTCGAGAATGATAAATATTTTCATTATATTGTTTTTTTGGGGGGGGGGGGGGAATACTTTTCATTACTTTCTTCAAAGTCAGAAGTTTACATAGAGTAAGATTACTAAAACCCAGATGATGATATCATGTCTTTGGAAGCTTCTGATAGGTTTATTGACAACATTTGAGTTAGAGACACACCTGTAGATGTATTTAAACTAAGCACTCTGAAACAAACTGCTTCTTTGTGGAACATCATAGGAAAGTCTTATGAAATCAGACAGACTTGACTGACTTGCACAAGTCTGGTTAATCCTTGGGTGCAATTTCCAGATGCCTGAATTTGCCACATCTGTTAAGACGATTATAAGTATAAATACCATGTAAATGTCTAGCCATTATATTGCTCATGAGGAAGACAGTTTCTGTGTCCCAGAGATGAATGCGATTTGGTACGAAACGTGCATATCAACCTAAGAACAAACCCAAAAGACATTGTGAAGATGCTGGTAAGAGTGTGTCATTATCCACACTGAAACGAGTACTGTACCGACGTGGGCTGAAAGGCCATTCTGCAAGGAAGAAGCCATCATTCCCAAAGAAACATTCTCCAATCCCATCTAGAGCCACCTCACTCTTATGCGCCGGGTCTCTCCTCTCCCTATCGCCTTAGGGCTCCACATTTCCAACGCATCTCAAGACATCAGCAACGAAGTTAAAGTTTCAATGCAAACGGGTCTTCCAAATGGACAATGGCTTAAAGCCATAGTGCCAAACTGGTTACAAAGTGGCTTAAGAAGAACAGTCAATGTTTTGAGGTTTCCATCGTAAAGCCCTGATCTTAATCCTATTGAAAACTTATGGGCAGACCTGCGAACGCATGTGTGAGCAAGGAACGAACTAGGCTCAGTTACACCAGCTCTGTCAGGAGGAATGGTCCAAAATTCCTGCCAACTATTGAGAAGCTTGTGAAGGGATATCCAAAGGTTTTGACCCAAGTGATACAATTTAAAGGCAATGGGTACCAAATAACGAAATGTATGTATATAAACATCTGACTTTGAAGAAAGTAATAAAAAATCTTCTTAAAAAATCTTTAACTATAATAATAATAATAATGATGATAATAATAATGATAATGATTATTAATAATGTCATTATTCTGGAGGACTGTAGGTACAACTGCGTACATGCGCAGAAACTATGCGCAGTAGGTCCAAATGGTGTCGGCTTGGGCTGCATGATAATATAAAATAATAATTGCGATTATTTTGATCAGTATTGCAATCACGATTATTGTTCATTAGGGAAGAATCTCTATTTTTAAAGCACTACTTTTCAACAAAGTATATAACAATTTTCTGAGAAAAATGAATCATTAAATAAGAATCAATGATAGATGATAATAAAAAATAAATGTGCCCCAAAAAAATTCTACTGTACTAACAGCTAATGGAATATCCTAATTACAAGTACAATCACGAATTACAACTTAATGGAAGCAAATACAGTTAATGGATTAAAAAATTAGGCTGTAAGCACCGACTTTTCACTTAAAAATCCTCGTCAATATATTGAATTGTTAAGGAAGTGTAAGTCTTTGTTTTTCTTCTTGATTAGTCAGTCGTGCACGGTCACAAACTGCAAAGAACTCGACAGTTGTGATTTCCTTCTCCGTTTACTCCTGGTGTTGTTTTTACTGCGGTCACGCCAGCCTAAAAGTTGAAGTCAAGGCAGCCGCTACAACGATTGTTAATAGTGTCTTACCGTGACACGCCACCTTTCCACCAACGTACTGCGAGGGCCAACTTTAAAATAAAATCTTCATATATTTACTACATTGGACATCAATGCCATTTCAAGTTTTTATTTTGAAGTTGGCCACAGAGCACGGTGCAGGCCCCTAATGAAGTCTTAACCATACATTCGGCCCCTAGTGTCTGGTAGATGAGGTTGCCGGCACTGCTGCAAATGAAGCACTTTTCATATGCAGCAGTGCCCGCATTTCAAATGTAAAAATCGCTGACGATCAGGCTCATTTATTCGTGGCAGCCAAAACCGCAATCACGATTAAAATTTGATTAATTGTGCAGCCCTAGCGTCGGCCATAAACAAAGGCGAATAATCGTGAAATATTTTGTATTTTTGAATTAAATGCGGCGTGGCAGCAGTTGCGGTTCTTGTCAGAATAAGGTAAGTAGTATGTTATTCTTTGATTCGTTGTGATTCGAATCCGAAAAGTCTGATTCAGCATTCGTCTTTTTCAGCAGGCTTGAATGCCACCGATTCGTGAATAGCCCTAATAATGATAATATATACAATAGGGATGCACAATATATTGTTTGATCATCATCATCGCGATGTGCGCATGCGCAAGTCATATCGCAAATGTCCTGGCGATGTAGGCAGGCAAAAGAACTCCGGTACCCAACATGCACTGTGCGCATCATTCTACCAATCATTAGCGTACTGTGAATAGTTTAAGCTCTCAAAACATTCTTTAAAAAAGGCAAAATCTTCTTGCTTCAAGTTATTTATTTGTCACTCCCAGCTGCAGTTTACTGTAAAACTGTGACAAGTAATCACTGCTGTTTTAGTGACATGGTGTGTACCACACTCAACATGGACCAGAGGAAGCGAAGGAGAGAGTTGTCTGAGGAGATACAAAATTATAGATCAGCACGTTAAAGGTAAAGACTATAAAACCAACGACAAGCAGGTTGATATTCCTGTGACTACAGTTGAACATTTTCAGAAATTTTAAGATCCACGGGAATGCAGCCAACCTCCGTGGACGTGTTCGCAGGATTAAAATTGATGACAATTGAAGAGATAATATTGTAACTATTATGTATGAAATAAGAATTGTAATTAATTTAATATAAAGTAATAAGCCGGGAGCAACGTTTGCGTTACTTCCAGTTTATCGTAAAATTTGATTTGATTGTTAAACTCAAACTAATGTCAAAAAATATGACCACAAGTGGAATTTTATGGTACATTTAATGAAACGCACAACTACAAACTACAAAAAGAAAATAACACTGAGGGTAAAGGAAAGAGAGAAAATAAGGCGTACGAAAAAGGAAATTAGGTCATTGAGTTTAGTCGCTGGGCTAAACTAAATAAGTGTGTGAGCGTTTAATGCGTTGAGTCAGAGCGAGAGAAGGCAAAGTTGGGATTTTATATGAAGCTAGTAATTTCCCCACAATTATTACGCACTGATGTTGTACATCATAGTAAGGATTGCAGTGTCAACTCATGAACGCTGATCAGCTGATCTTTATATTAATATATTATATTTATATTATTATAATTATAGACTGTTTGTTCATGTCTCGTCAGTGGGTAAACTTACAAAATCAGTTAGGGATCAAATAATTATTTCCTCCACTGTACATGGTGTCAGATCGCACCAGCCGTCATTGTTTGAGCCAAAGTGGACTTCATGGGAGATGACCAAGGAGGGCACCATTGTTGAAAATAAATCATAAAAAAAGCAAGACTGTCAATTCTATCAGTAATACCTAAGGGAGAGAGAGAGATAAACTGGATTGTGCAAATTATAGCCCAATTAGTGTTTACTTCAATCATTGCTAAAAGACTGGAAAAAAAATACCTGATATTATCATAATTCAGACCAAACAGGATTTGTCTCATCCCGTCAAACACATGATGGCATTAAATCTTTACATATCATTAGACATAAACCAAAATAAAATCCCACCTATAAATTTAGATGCTCAAAACGCCTTTGATTCAGTTCAATGGAAATTTTTGTTTAGATCCATGGAAAAGTTTGGATTTGATAGAATTATTATTAAAACGATAGAGGCCTTTTCTTCATTAACAGAGAGCTACAAACATCCATCCATCCATTTTCTGTACCGCTTATCCTCACTAGGTTCGCGGGCGTGCTGGAGCCTATTTTGTTCAAGTGGGAGGGTTCCATTTTTTTCCCAATGTCGTGCAGCCCTAATATACAGTGATGATTTATATGTAATATTATACCCAATATATACGTTGCAAGAAATTGTTGATATATGAAGTATAAATTTGGATTATAATGTAAACGGTGTGTACTGTCGTATGTATTTTAAAATTGATATAGATTGTACATATGTAATATGTATAACATGTTTGCACAGTTTCCAGAAATACAGTATAGCACACAGTGGAGAGTTGCTATATAAGTGAATAGTGAACGGTATAAAAGCTGATCTGATCTAAAATGTTGCTGTTTTGTTTGCTTTTGCTGATTTAAGTCTGTTGGAGAAAGAGAGAAGGAAGAAAGTTTAAAAGTTGTTGTCTTCAGGGGCCAACATCCTCCGAGACTCTGTAGGAAACGTCAAGCTGGGTGACTTTGGGGCCAGTCGGAGGCTGCAGACCATTTGTCTGTCAGGGACGGGAATCAAGTCTGTCACCGGCACGCCCTACTGGATGAGCCCAGAAGTAATCAGTGGTGAGGGCTACGGCAGAAAGGCTGACATCTGGTAGGACCACACGTGACATGTTCCTGTGTTAACATCAGAGGTGGGGGAAGGACTCAAGTCGCCATTTTTAGGACTTGCAATTTGCATGGCTAAAAGACTCCACATTGACTTGGTATTCACAAGACTCCTTTTGACTTAGACTTGAAACACATGACTTGATGAGTCTTTCTTGTTTGCAGTTGAAAATGATTGTTTTTGAAAGCAAAGTATTTTTCCCCCTCCACACTAAAACAGTAACACAGACCTTGGCTGTTTTCTCTGTCACACACACACACACACAGGCTCGCACACACAGGCTCGCCGCTCGCACCTGCCCCTCCTGGCTTTCTCATCCAATCTCAGATCATGACTTAGCCTTGACATGTTCACGGCCTTAAAGACTGTCGGAATTCATAGAACTCTTAAGACCATTTCGCAAAGCTGCAGCGTTGTTAAAATACAGACGAAAAATTCGTAGTGTCATCAAGTTAGGTAAACTGTTAGCACTAGTTAGTTTTAGCACTAGTTAGTGCTAACAGTTTAGCACGGCCTTAAAGACTGTCGGAATTCATAGAACTCTTAAGACCATTTCGCAAAGCTGCAGCGTTGTTAAAATACAGACGAAAAATTTGTAGTGTCATCAAGTTAGGTAAACTGTTAGCACTAGTTAGTTTTAGCACTAGTTAGTGCTAACAGTTTAGCACGGCCTTAAAGACTGTCGGAATTCATAGAACTCTTAAGACCATTTCGCAAAGCTGCAGCGTTGTTAAAATACAGACGAAAAATTCGTAGTGTCATCAAGTTAGGTAAACTGTTAGCACTAGTTAGTTTTAGCACTAGTTAGTGCTAACAGTTTAGCGCTAGTTAGTTAGTTAACATTTGATTTTTGTAACACTCGCTATAACACCGGTCATGAACATTTTTGTAATGTAATATTACATATGGGCTTTTAACATGGTCACTACAGCATATGAAACAAAACTTGATCCAATAGCAAACAGGACTATTATCATTTGTTTCACTATACTATAAACCAGGTCAGTGGTTCTAAATGAGCGATTGAATTCAAGTAGAGGATAAAGGAGGAATGAAGAATTTGTTCACATTCTTTACTATAACTCTAAATGTAAGAGTGGCTATATTTTTATGTCACAGATAATCTTTACCATTCAATTTAATTCTTTGTTGTAACATATCAAATTATATTTGACCAACAGAAAACAAAGCAGTGCATACATTTTGTCACAAGATCCATCTATTCTATATATAATGCCATGAAAAAGTCTTTGCCCCCTTTTAAACTTATTTTTTTTGCATATTATAATATTCTATATATGTTGTGACTAAGCAAGATTGTGTGACATCATTTACAACTTCTTTACCCCAATTGATGACTTGCTTGAAATTTAGTGGTGACTCCAAATTACTTATTAAGTAGGGCTAGCTCGAAACTTTACAGTTGAGACTTGCACTTGTGACTCCTTACTTGCACATATGTGACTTCCTCCCACCACTGGTTGAGATATACTGTAATGACATTTTGGATGAAAAGAATAATATTTTGGATTGGTGTGATTGATGCATATGGGGCGAGGGAGTTGAGCTGTTCCGTGTCACTGTTCTCTCAGGAGTGTCGGCTGCACCGTTGTTGAGATGCTGACCCAGCGACCGCCCTGGGCGGAGTTTGAGGCCATGGCGGCCATCTTTAAGATTGCCACTCAGCCCACCAATCCCGTATTACCTGGCCACGTGTCGGACCACTGCCGAGAGTTCCTCAAACGTATCTTTGTGGAGACCAAGCAGCGTCCGTGTGCCGATGAGCTGCTGAGGCACATCTTTGTACATTAACTTGCCGCCCTCCTACTAATTTGACGGAGGTGGGCTTCCTTGCTGTAACCATATTGGACCAGGAAGAAGGTTGGCTGCTTCCAGGCCTTTGTATAAAACTGCAGAAGACACAAGTCTTCTATTTTTGCACCTTAATTTCTCAAGTGAGGAGAAGTCAGTCCTCCCTTGTGATGATATGAACTCTTGGTAAACATCTCCGTTTTTTAACGCTTTCTCTTCAAACGTATCCTGTTGTGCTGCGGGATGGTGTCTTTGCTACGAACCCGACCCCAGAATGTAGTTTCCCGCCTTTGATAGCCAGGTCTTGCTGCTAAAAAACAAAACAAAAACATGCAGACAACAACTTCCACTCACCTGCCTTCATCTCGTTCTCTTTGTCGGTCGCCATCTCGCTTTGTGCCTTTTTCGTTTCTCAACATTGCCAGAATGAGTTTGTTGTTAGTCTTATTATGACGTTCGCTCCTGGAGGAAACCAAATCCTGGTAGCTCATCAGCTAATCGCTCATTGCTGCAAGCACAACCATGTCAGACGCTGTCAGTTTAAAAACATAAGAATAAAATAC